>NW_004949229.1:436404-442460 GCF_000317375.1 Microtus ochrogaster | reverse complement strand
TCTCTCTTTTCTTTTTTTTTTTGAAACAGGGTTTCTCTGTGGCTTTTGGAACCTGTTCTGGAACTAGCTCTTGTAGACCAGGCTGGCTTCGAACTCACAGAGATCCACCTGCCTCTGCCTCGCAAGTGCTGGGACTAAAGTCGTGCACCACCATCACCTGGCCTCCCCCTCCCCCCCCGAGACAGGGTTTCGCTGTGTAACAGCCTTAGCTGTCCTGGAACTAGCTCCTGTACACCAGGCTGGTCTGGAACTCACAGAGATCTTCCTGCCTCTGCCTCCGGGAGTACTGGGATTAAAGGCGCGCGCTACCACCGCCTGCCTCAGGTTTCTTTCTTTAAAAGGAGCAGTGTTAATTAGGAAGTTGATAGTTTGGATTTCAGATATGTAGTAGTTCTGGATAAGGGCACATCTTAAGGATTTGCAATGGAATAAGGGAGGGTATATAGAAGTTAAGGAATATTTGGAGGAACTATGACTCAGTTTTTGTGTGGATTGTCTTTTATGAATGCTAAATAGGTACATATAACTCAGCGAGGTGCCAGTTATGTGGGAAAGTGATTGATCAAGAGGTGTGTAATAAGAGATAACAGAGGATGGATTTTTATATTATAAAAAAAATTCTGAGTTTTATTTAGGAAAAGGATGGTAGGAAGTTAAGGAAAGGATTAAAAATATCTGTATGCCTTGGAAGAGTATTTTTAATAAGATGGGTGAAGGTGGGAATAGAAGCATGATGTCTGGAAGGTGGGAATTTGAGGAAAAATATTTCAATAAGGATGGAGAAGGAACTTTGGACCAACATGTGCATGTAAGGAAGTTTATGTGTAATTAAGCAAGGTTCTACAGGGCACAGTGGAAGGAATTGTAAGGGCATTTACGAATGGAGAAATCCTTAGAGAGGAAGCTAGGAGCTATGTGAGCATGCAAAGAACATGAGGTGGATGCTAGTGGGAAGAAGAAAATTACTTCAGTTCATAATCAGAATCGACTAAATTTACTTTTTGCTTGGACCTAGTTTATTTTTCTTATTTATATTTTTGTAATACTTGGAATTGAACCCAGGGCTTGCATATTTTTTTTTTTTTTTTTTTTTTTAATTGTTTTTTTTAAAATATTTATTTATTATGTATACAATATTCTGTCTGTGTGTATGCGTGCAGGCCAGAAGACGGCACCAGACCTCATTACAGATGGTTGTGAGCCACCATGTGGTTGCCGGGAATTGAACTCAGGACCTTTGGAAGAGCAGGCAATGCTCTTAACCACTGAGCCATCTCTCCAGCCCCCAGGGCTTGCATATTAAATATGCACTCTACCTCTAAGCTATGCCTCTTGCCATAGATCAAATTTGGTTTTTTCTTGTGTTTTGAGACAAAGTCTCATTGTGTAGCTCTGGATAGTTTGGAAGTTGATGTGTAGGCATGACTGATCTTGAATTAAGATCCACCTGCCTCTACTTCCTTGAGTGTTGGGATTAATCCCAGCCTCTACCTCATATCTGATTTTAATTGTATCGTGTTAGCTTAATTTTTTTCCCTCCCTCCCTACCTTCCTCCCTTTCTTTGAGATTTCCTTTCCTCTGAGTAGCATCCCTAGCTGTCCTGGAACTCATTTTATAGACTAGGTCTCACTCTGTAGCTGCCCTTGAACTCACAGAGATCCACCTGCCTCTGTCTGCCTTCCAAGTGCTGGGAATAAAGACATTCACCACCATGCCTGGGTTTATTTCTTATCTATGTGGAAATTTGTTTCCTTTAAAAATTATATATTTTAGATATAAAAGCATTCATCTGTTTTTAAAATGAGGTTAATAAGGTAAGTATAGAAGAAAAATGTCTCTTAAAACTTACTACCTAGGTTCATCATTTTAGTATATGTTCTTCCAGACTTTTTCCTCATCTGAACAAATACATATATATTTTATTTTTGAAGCTATACTCAGTTATCGTGGTAGCAGCTAATAAACATCCTTTGTCAGAATAAGCAGATTTCTACCACCACTCTTATCTGTTAAAGTAATCTACCATAAGACTGTACCATATTTATTTACTAATCTGTTGTCAGACTTGTTTTTGTTTTACATAGTATCTTGTTATGTACCCCTAGCTGGCCAGAACTTAATGCCTCTGTTTCCCGAGTGCCACATGTCCCACAAGTGTCAAGCTTTTGTGTATTTTTTGTTGACAAGGACGGTCTGTCTTTGTAGCTCAAGACAGGAGCTGGTCTGGAACTTGCTGTGTAACTCAGGCTGACTTTGAATTTTCAGCAAGCTTTGTTTATTACTCTCCCTCTGTTCTTCCACTCCTCTCCCTTCTCCTTTTCTCCTTTCATCATCATGCCCAGGCTGGCCTGGAACTCTGGATTCGAGTGATGTTTTTCTTCCAGCCTCTTTAGGAGCTATAACTGCAAATGCATGTTACTGTGCCAGATACTTTATAATAGTTTATTATAAATCCTAGGAAGAAGAATTTTATCTCTACAACTTGGCATGTTTATCTAATTACTTTCTTTGGGTGAATTTCTAGGAATTTTCAAGTTTGTTTTTTTTCTGGATATAATTTATTTTCTGTTTTTTTTTTTTTTTGCTTAACTACTTACTTGCATATGAAATCTTTTGTATTCCTAATTTTGGAACATGTGTATATTTGATGGATTATGTAAAGTAAGTCAGATGGGTGTGTGTTGTTTGTAAGTTAATAGGTTACTGTTGCTTGATTGATTAATCTTTAATAGAGTCTCTTCCCCAGGTAGGAACCCAAAAGTATTAGCTTGGAAGCTTTCATAGAAGATTGCTTTCTCTCTAAGGGTTTGTACACTTTTGAGACTGTTCCAGTAGACCTAAGATATTGTAAAAACTGTTACAGCTCTTAATACCTTCTGAATGCATTGTCATGATTAATACCATTTTCTTTAATTACTTTTTTCCAGGTGATTCATGGCAGGGGACGTGGAAGGTTTCTGTTCTTCTCTCCATGACACCAGTGTCTCTGCTGGGTTCAGAGCACTGTATGAGGAGGGATTACTTCTCGATGTCACTCTTGTTATTGAAGATCATCAGTTCCAGGCCCATAAAGCACTCTTGGCCACCCAAAGTGATTACTTCAGAATTATGTTCACTGCAGACATGAGGGAACGAGATCAGAACAAAATTCATTTAAAAGGTCTAACAGCTACCGGTTTCAGCCACGTTCTTCAGTTTATGTATTATGGAACTATAGAACTGAGTATGAATACTGTTCATGAAATCCTTCAGGCGGCAATGTATGTTCAGCTTATTGAAGTGGTGAAGTTCTGCTGTTCTTTCCTATTAGCCAAAATCTGCTTAGAAAATTGTGCAGAAATTATGAGACTCTTAGATGATTTCGGTGTTAACATCGAGGGAGTCAGGGAGAAGCTGGACGCTTTTCTGCTAGACAACTTTGTGCCACTCATGTCCAGGCCTGACTTCCTGTCCTATCTGAGCTTTGAGAAGCTCATGTCTTATCTGGATAATGATCATCTGAGCAGGTTTCCAGAAATTGAGCTGTATGAGGCTGTGCAGTCTTGGCTGAGACATGATAGACGACGATGGAGACATACAGATACCATCATTCAGAACATCAGGTTTTGTTTGATGACTCCATCCAGCATTTTTGAGAAGGTTGGTGCATTTGAAAACAGTAGACAGGACTCCTCATTTAGTTAAAGATGTTGTTATAGATGAGATTCCCAGAGTTGGTTAGGAGTCAAAGTAGTTTTATAAAAATATTTTATATGTAAGAAGCTGACTTTGTTATAGCTTATGTATTTAGTTGTTTTTAAAATACATTTTGTGAGTGAAGGGTGAACCAGGTAGGTAGTAGAATAGTTCCACGTTTGAAGTACTTTTAAGGTTGGCTTACAATGTGATACAAATATTACAAATTTGCTTTAGCTTTTTATAATATAAACTGGGTAAAGATTTTTAAAGTTAATATAAATAATCCATGCTAGAATTGACATTGGGGGCAGTTACAATTCTACATGGTACATATACATTAAATGCATTTTGTTATTTAAAATGCAGTAAGGGCACATATAAATAGCTCTTGATGACCAATAGGCCACAGAGTGATTGTCTTCCATAGTCTTACTTATTTCTGTTCCCCATTTCACTGTTGAATACTAACTAAATTTATCCCTGAAAATAGTATATATGCCTAAAAACATTTTGACATTTCCAAATTAGTAGACCATAAATCCTCTATGTATATTCATCAAGCATCCATGTGTACATTTTAACATGTAAATAATTCTATTTTAAAATACTTTCTCTAAAACAGTCTTGGCCTTTTTTTGTAAGCATCTTCATTTTTATATCAGAGTCTCACTTGTGATCCATTCTTGCCCAAAGGAGAGAGAGCAGCTTCAGTAATTGCCTAACTTAATTGGTTTCTAATCACTTGGTTACCTCTGGGGCTATGTTTACCTCTTGCATCTTTCCTTTCTAGAAAGCACACAAAACTTTGACAGATACCCTTCATGTTAAAATACTCAGCTTTAGCTGCTAACAGATCATGTGGAAAAATATAATCTCTGAAAAGGAAGTTTGTTTATGCCATTTGAAAAATAAACAAATTCGTGCCTTTGTATAACACTCAGCAGACTGGCATGTTTTTCTTTTTTCCCTTCTGAACTGCTATGAAATGTCATTATCTTTTTTTTTTTTTTCGAGACAGGGTTTCTCCGTAGCTTTTTGGTTCCTGTCCTGGAACTAGCTCTTGTAGAAATGTTATTATCTTTAATAGAGAATTTTATGGAATTTTATCTTTATTCTTAGAATGTATTAATATGGCAGAAATAATTGAAACTAAAGAATATACTTGCTTTTGTTCAGTAAGAACCAGCTCCACATCAACTATGTAAACCATTTGCTGCTTATGTTTTGATTTTTTTTCTACCTTTACTATTGTTTTTATTGCTCTCTTTCCCTGGGGATTCATGTTTTGTCTTTATACATTAAATGAGGATGCTTTTTCACTACTAAAACAGAGCCCCCTACTCCCTGCATTTTAATTAGAGATTGAAGTAGAAAGTATTTCTGAAATAGAAAATAAAATTTCATCTCTTGTGGGACAGAATAATGGTTAACTGAGAGCAGTTAATGATTTGTAAATGCTGAGCTGCTAGACTAGTCTGCATTTCAATGATCAGTTTTCAAAGTAGGCAATTGTTATAGTGGCTAAAATATAGTGTTGGGTAGGTTGTCTAGCAATTGAACTTGCTGATTTCCTTTTGCACCTATCACATAACAATGGTTATCACCATTGGCTAAGTGTGTGGTTTTTTTCACGCTAAAAATATTATTAAGGCTTCTTTCTGAAATTACTTTCTTAGGTAAATTTAAGACCCAGTTGAGAAGAAATTTTTCATTTTTTTGTAATACAAAAATCTTTCACTTGAATAATACTAGTAAGATTGCCTTAATAGTGTGTGAGATTTATTAAAACAATCTATGACTTTTTAAATGTTGAGATGCACTTCAATTATGCAGATTAGAGGCCTTATCTCTAGAAATATAACTTGAAAAACAAACTATTAGGGAGAATTTGGTTGGCAAATACATATTAGATATGGTTTGGCATGGTGGCATACACCTTTGATCCCAGCACTTAGGCAGAGGCCAGCTATAGAGAGACCCTGTCTCAAAACAAAGAATTTAGACATGAATTTTATATTTTAATCTCCTTGAAAATAGTATCCATGTATTTTTCTTGCAAGTCCCAAACAAGGCCTGTTTTTTTGTTTTGTTTTGCTTTTTGGTTTTTCGAGATAGTTTCTCTGTGTAGCCCTGGATGTCCTGGAACTTACTCTGTAGATCAGGCTGGCCTCTAACTCACAGAGATTTACCTGCCTCTGCCTCACTCCTGCATTCTGGAATTAAAGGCGAGCGTCACCACTGCCCTGCTAAAGGCCATTTATTATTTTGGGTTTTTCGAGACAGGGTTTCTCTATGGAGCTTTGGAGCCTGTCCTGGAACTAACTCTGTAGACCAGGCTGGCCTTGAACTCATAGAGATCTTCCTGCCTCTGCCTCCC
>NW_004949229.1:433497-435905 GCF_000317375.1 Microtus ochrogaster | reverse complement strand
CTCCTCCCACCCCCCCCGTTTTTTTTAAAGAAAAAAAAAACAAACATTGGTTATGTATACCTAGTCCTAGAGTGGGCATAAAAGTCTAAAGCTAAATCCATGCTGCTCCTTATTAGTAAGAGAGTCTCCAGGGACAAGGAGTATAACTATTTTTGATTTGTGGTTTTTACCCCATTTTCTGAAATTTATAAAAATGGATTTTTTTTCTTCAAGTAAGGCTTTTTACTCTATCCCAGGCTGGGCTTAAACATGTTATAGAACCCAGGTTGGCCTCACCCTCAGGATAATCTTCCTGCCTCCGCCTTCTCAAGTACAGGAATTATATGCATGTACCACATCTGGCAGGAAGTGTTGGTATGGCCTTATTTTAGCTTTTATGTGTTTTAAATTTTCTGTTGTAAATTTACTTAAACATATAAAAAAGTTGAAAAAGATAGAATGATC
Source organism: Microtus ochrogaster (assembly GCF_000317375.1). Lineage (NCBI taxonomy): Eukaryota > Metazoa > Chordata > Mammalia > Rodentia > Cricetidae > Microtus > Microtus ochrogaster. Next base: position 435,461 of record NW_004949229.1, on the reverse strand, counting down.
ACTACAAAACAAACATAATATGTAAGTTAATAGCTGTTACCATATTTGTTAGATAGGTAGAGATTGTATAGTCTTTAGTATGTGTTCTTTTTTCCTTCCTGAACTGGCTCAATGAATGTTGTAGACCCAGGCAGTGGTGGCACATGCCTTTAATCCCAGCACTTGGGAGGCAGAGGCAGGTAGATCTCTCAATTCAAGGCCATTATACCAGAACTACACAGAAACCAGGTTTCAAAAAAAAAAAAATAAAAGAATGTTGTAGGCATTGTGACCATTCATTCCTGTTTCATGTATCATCTCCCAAGATTAAGGCTATCATCCTACATAACCCAAATACTATTGTTGTACCCAAGAGAAATAACAATATTTCTTTAGCATCATGTAACATCTAGGTCATTTTCTGTTAGTTCAAAGGTGTCTTTTTTGGTTGCTTTTCATGAACTAAAATTTAATCAAGATTTGCACAGTACATTTGGTTGTCTTTGTTTTAATTTTTGCCTCTCCCTTTCCTCATTTGTTTTAAGGATGTTCAAACATATGAAAAGTTGAATGAATGGTGTAATGAACACTTGTATCATGTGTAGCTGTTGCTTTTCTAGCTTTTGAAAATAACTTGTAACTTGTAATTATCAATATACCTCACTCTTAAATGCTTAACTGTATTTCTCTGATGAGTAAGGATTTTTCTTATTTAAATACAATGCTATTTTTACCTTAGGGGAAGTAACACTAAGGCCCATCATCAAATTGCTAATGCATATTCTAGTTTTTGCAGTTGCTTCCAAAATCTACTAGAAGCCAGTGTTTTTGTATTGCTTTTTGGCCATCATGTATATCTAAGCTTTCTTAATCTACAGCAACCTCCACCTTTCTTTTCTTTTCTTTTTTTTTTTTTTGAGAAAGACTAGAATGTGTTTCACATTCTGGATGTATTCTAGATGTGTCTGATTATTTCCTTGTGTTGTTAATTTAGTTTCTTTATACTCCTTGTTTCCTGTTAACACAGCTACATTTTAGCGTCTTTTTTTTTTTATGAACAATTACAGGAAAATACTATAATGCCAGAGGAAAAACTCAGAAAACCATTTAGTTGTTCTGATTAGGCTTAGAAAATCATCATTTTTTTTTGGTATTATGTTTCCAGGCAGCTCATATCTGTGGCTAAAACCAAAACCAAAAATTTTATTCACTCTGTTCTGTGTTCAGTTTCGTTTAGAGTAATAAAATTTTTTTCCTTAAAGAAAAAGTAGAATACTTTGGTTTATTGGAGTTAAAACTATATGAAGGGTTAAAATTGAAAGAGTCCTAATAAAGAAGTGAGCCTGAGATTTCGGTTTGTAGTATAAGCTTAGTATGCACTATATTAAGTCTCCAGCACGACCCAAATCAGGTGTAACTAACTGACTTGAGTTCCACTGTTCAAAGATTAAGACAACAAAAAGTGGGATTGGAGAAATGGCTCAGCAGTTAGGAGTACTGGGTGTTCTTCTAGAGGACCCGGGTTCAATTCCCAGCACCCACATGGCAGCTCACTACTGTCTGTAGCTCCAGTTCCAGGGGCTCCATGACACCAGGGATGCACATGATGCACATAGATATGCATTCAGGCAAAATACCCATACCCATAAAATAAATCTTTTTAAAATGCAACAAAAAGGATGTTTATCTCAAATTTACGTTGGAACTAAGAATTTTAAACGTAGGACCTTAGTGGATACTAGCTAGCTAGGTGTTCTACTACTGAACTACATCCCTAGACTTAAATAATTTTAAGATTGATTACATATTGAAATTGCACTTTGGATATATTGAGTTAACTATATCAAAATAAAATTTGACCTTTTGTGCTTTTTAAAATGTGGATAGTAGGGGATGCAAAATTTTGCATCTTTTGGCTTTCATTTGTCATTTGGATTATATATATGTGTGTATATATATATATATATATATATATATATATTTTT
>NW_004949229.1:430930-433342 GCF_000317375.1 Microtus ochrogaster | reverse complement strand
AATATTTATTTATTTATTATGTATACAATATTCTGTCTGTGTGTATGCCTGCAAGCCAGAAGAGGGCACCAGACCCCATACAGATGGTTGTGAGCCACCATGTGGTTGCTGGGAATTGAACTCAGGACCTTTGGAAGAGCAGGCAGTGCTCTTAACCTCTGAGCCGTCTCTCCAGCCCTGGATTATATTTTTATAGTAGAGTGCTGCTCTAAAGTTAAGGAAGTGAGTTTTCATTAGCAACTCTGAATATGCATATAGTAAACTAATTTTCTCATATTTAGACCCTTCTCCCTAAATTTTCATCCTTTGGTTATGGTTATATACAGTTAGTGTTAAAAAACTCCCAGACCTAAAGATTTTAGTGTGTTTGATGAAGATTAACTGTTAATGAGTGTAGCATCTTTCTTTGTCAGGACCCTTTTTTCTATCATCAGGAAAATAAGCACCTATACAAAGCTTTGGGAAGAAACTTCTTCCTGTAGTAGTAGCTGTCAGATATAAGCGATGGCATCTTAAGAAGCAAAAGAATGTTTCTCATTGAAGAAGAGCTCTACCTAATAGGATCTGAGGAATCTGAATAAGGCCCTATAGCTCTGTCCAAATCACTAGGATTACTAGGCTTATTCTACTGCCCTGTAATCCCTTCTGAATTTCTCTCAGCTCAGCACACTGCCTCAATTTATACTGAGTGCTCTGTGAAGTCACCTTTGGCCAAGGTTTCCAGATTTCCTGAGTTCCTCAAAGGCATCTCTACTGTTTATTGGAACACTGAAACAGACACGTGCGCACCCCCCCCACACACACACACACGGTGCTTTGTGTGTGCATATGCATGTGTGTGTTTGCCAGGTTGTGTTCACTAAGTGCTTTCTACATAGGTATAGAGTCCAAAAGTTATCCTCATTATATAGGTAAGAAAACAAGTTCAGAAAGGTAGGGATCTTATTCCAGAACAAGTGGCACTGTCCAGACTGGAATCCAGGTCTGCTTATTTCTCATGTCAGCGTCTTTCTTAAAGCTGCTAGACTAATCAGAGCCCCTGGAGGTACCTGTGATTCACCTTTAGTCATTTAGAAGTTGTTAGTAGAATTGGGAAATTCTAAAGAGATAGCATGAACAATACAAACCTACGAAATTCATAACCCTGAAAGAATATAAGGTATGAAAACACATTTTTGTTATTACTGTTTAATCAAACCTCACAATTTCAGAGTCTTTTTTAAATTTAGATTTTTATGATGCTGGGTGGGGATTATACCCATGTGTTCACATATTTTAAGAAAGCACTTCACCACTGAGCTACATTCCAAGTTAAATCTTGTCTTTTTGAAACATAGTTGTTTAAGTTATGATTTGTTTTTGTGTCGAAGATTCTTAGTTTTGAAACTAGACTATAATTTCAATTTTCACTTCAGCAGTTATCTTTGGCATGCATTTTTACTAGCTTTGATGGCCTTTGCATCTGTTAACAAGGAATAAGGCCTGTTATCACAATGAATTTCAGTAGAGAGTTAAATCATTTAAATCATGCTCTTTGTTTTATTTTTGTTTTGTGATAGGGTCTCATTGGTAACCTAAGCTTGGCAGGAACTCACCATATAACCTAGGTTAGACTTGAATTTAAGACAGTTCTTCCACCTTAGATTCCTGAGTGCTACCATTATAGTTGTGTGGTTGTGAGCCATTGTACCTGGCTAGTGTTGTTTGGTTTGTTTTTTGTGGTTTCTTTTTTCTTTTTGAAGCAGAATTTCTCTGTGTAACAGCCCTAGCTGTCCTGAAATTTGCTCTGCAGACTAGATTGGCCTCAAACTCAGAGATCCACCTGCCTGCCTCTACCTCCCAAGTGCTGAGATTAAAGGCATGCACCACCATTGTCTGGCTTAAAAAACAAGAAACAATATGGGTCTGTCAGATGGCTGAGCAGGTCAGGGCAGTGTAACCAAGCCTGACAACCTGAGTTCCATCCCTGGGACCTAAATGGTAGGAGAGAACTGACTTCCAAAAGTTATCCTCGGACCGCCACACATGCCCTGACTATACATAAATAGATACAATAAATTATCCAGTAAATGCATATTTGCCAAAATACTTTACACAAAAGGCCTTATTTGTAACAATTTTTAAGATTATATAGAATATATAGTGTATATATAGTATATATAGTGTTCTGCCTGCATGTATGCCTATAGGCCAGAAAAGGGCACTAGATCTCTTTATAGATGGTTGTGAGCCACCATGTGGTTGCTGGGAATTGAACTCAGACCCTCTAGAAAAGCAGACAATGAGCCGGGCAGTGGTGGCGCACGCCTTTAATCCCAGCACTCGGGAGGCAGAGGCAGAGGCAGGCGGATCTCTGTGAGTTCGAGACCAGCCTGGTCTACAGAGCTAGTTCCAGGACAGGCTCCAAAGCCA
>NW_004949229.1:429724-430816 GCF_000317375.1 Microtus ochrogaster | reverse complement strand
ATGCTTTTCTTAACCTCTGAGCCCCAACAAAATTGTTAAATTTTTTAAAATATTTATTTATTTATTATGTATACAAATTCTGTCTGGTCTATGCCTGCAGGCCAAAAGAGGGCACCAGACCTCATTACAGATGGTTGTGAGCCACCATGTGGTTGCTGGGAATTGAACTCAGGACCTTTGGAAGAGCAGGCAGTGCTCTTAACCTCTGAGCCATCTCTCCAGCCCTTATATTATTGATTAGAACACACTTGTTGATTTCTTTAATATAGTGACATAGCAGGAATGGTGGCTCCTGTAATTCTAGTACTTGGAAGGCTAAGATAGGAGGATGGCCTAAGTTTGAGGCCATCCTGAGCTAAAGTGTACATATGATCTTGTTTCAAAAACCCAGAAAATAAATAATAAAACATAGTCTAGTGGCATCAACATTTTTTTTTAATTTTGATGCTACTAGGAGGTAATCCAGGGCCTCATACTTGCTAGGGAAATGTTTTTCCACTTAGCTACAATCTTGTCCATATTTTAACATCTTTGAACAGGAGCATCTTCATAAATCATAAATATGCATTAGGTAATGCTCAGCATGCTGTTGACCCTCATTATATTAATATGAATTAGCTTCAAAATTATTAAGTCCTGTGAGGATAGAGAAACAAATTAGTTCTGTTCTGTATTTAGGGTTTTATAGTTGATTTGATTGCCAGTTTATTAAGAAAGCAGACTATATAGATATAGTCTGCTTTAAGTAAACCCATCATTCTTATTTCAGACACATTGTTTTATGAACTACCTCATGATATTCAGACTCTGTAGTGTGTTTTTTTTCCCCCTTATTGGTTAAGCATAATTCTCTGTCTTACCTCAAAACTGGATTTATATAAAAATTATTTTTTTTTCTGGTTAGAACACCCAAAGGCATCTACTCTACCACTGGGCTTTATGATGAGTCCCTACAGTTTTGTTAAGTGCAATGCTAATGTTTTTAGGAAGGAAAGGCCATAATGTGTATCTGTTGTGTGTACAGAATTTAGAATAGTACTTTTTATATCATTGAGAATATATTTGTACTTAATAAATGTTTTTTTTTTTTTT
>NW_004949229.1:420829-428949 GCF_000317375.1 Microtus ochrogaster | reverse complement strand
CTTTAATCCCAGCACTCAGGAGGCAAAGGCAGGCAAATTTCTGAGTTTGAGGACAACTTGGTCTACACAGTTTGAGGACAGCCAGAGCTACATAATAAGACCTTATCTCAAAAACAACAGCAACAAATCCCAAAACAACAAAAACCTGCAAATGGTGGCACACTCCTTTAATCTCAGCACTAGGGAGGCAGAGGCAGGCAGATCTCTGAGCCTGGTCTACAGAGAGTTCCAGGACAGCCAGGGATATACAGAGAAACAGCAACAACAAAAACCAAACAATAAAATACCCCCCTCCCCCCAGCAAAACCCCTACATTTTGGTTTCTCGGGGAAATAGCTCAATTGGTAAAGCATGAGGCTTCAAGTTTGATTCCTAGAACCCATGCAGGAAAAAAGTCTGCCATGATGTTGCACATTTATAATTTCAGCACAGAGGTGTTAGAGTCCTGGTGACCAGCCTAGCTAAGTTTGCCAGTTTCAGGCCAGTGAGAAATCTTGTCAGAAAAACAGGTGAACACCAGAAGAATGACATCCAAGATTGACCTCTGTTGACCACATGCATATACACATACACACCTGAAAATCAAAGCTACATTTTAAAACAAGCCTAAAGCATTATGAAGTCACCTAGAAACTAGTAGAATTTATGGATGAGGGTTTGAGTATTAAAGTATGCCTTAGAATATAGTGGCGTCTGTTCTTCACCAAACACTAATCCTCCACACAGTTTCTCCATCAGCATTCACAGTGACTGTTAACATAGTTACTGTTCTTAATCTCATGCTTGTGGTATGATAGTCTCATTAATTGAAGTACAGCCCATGGGTACAGTGTAGATCCTGTTATTATAGGTCTGCAATCCCTTCATGTATGTTTTTGGAACATGCTGTCTGATCCTGATACTTGTAATTTTAGCACTGTTTAGTCAAAACTTTTTTTTTTTTGGTTTTTTCGAGACAGGGTTTCTCTGTGGCTTTGGAGCCTGTCCTGGAACTAGCTCTGTAGACCAGGCTGGTCTCGAACTCACAGAGATCCGCCTGCCTCTGCCTCCTGAGTGCTGGGATTAAAGGCGTCCGCCACCATCGCCCGGCTAGTCAAAACTTCTTGAAAAGACTGTTTATATCTAATTACTTCGGTTAGAGCTAGAATAAGTGGAAATTTCCTTGTAACCCTCACAGTTTTAGAAACATGAGAAAAAGTGCTGTGTTTTTGACAGTAATATTTTGGGTATGTATTTGTATTATATGTGCACGTGTGTATTAAGTGTTTGTGTGTAAGGTGCTTGTACATGCAAAGAGAGGCTAGAGGAAGATGTTGGAAGTCTTCTGTCACTTTGCACCTTAGTTTTTGAGAAAGAGTTTCTCACTAAACCTAAAGCTTGCCGTTTTAGCAAAGTTGACTAGCCCTTGAGCTCCTGGTATCTGCTTTTCTCTGACCCCCAATTCTGGCCAGCCAGCTCCTGGGTGCTGGGGATTTGAATTCAGGTCCCTTGCTTTCATAGCAAGTGCTCTTTTACACACAGAGCCATCTACCCAGCTCTGTAAACATATTTCTAAAGAAAGAAAATTAGACATTTGACCAGAATTTCTGGTAAGCTTGAGTTGTGTTGAAAAGTTTAAAATCCTCTTCAGCTATGAAATAGTATTTATGCAGATAGAACGCTAAATTGCTTAAATGAACAGTCAACTCATTTGCTCTTTGGAGTGAAAACAAAAAAGGGTGGGTTTTCGTTTGGGAGCCAGGCCAGCATTAAACATACTCTCAGTTACTTTGGTCTCCTTTTTGCTAAACTTTCCTCTCAGACCCCATAGACTAAGATGCCCAGAATTAATGCATATGCAGGTTTTTTTTCTAAAAAAGCAACCCACAGTGTTTTTTAGGCTTTGAAATCTGCTGTGTATACAGAATACTTTTCCCCCTTACCTCTGACTTGGATTCAGTTTAGGCTGATAGTTTTTTCAAGAATGTCAGAAGCCTAGATGTTGACTGCTGTTAGAACCTTGATAAAAGCAGTCAGGATGTTAGGGGTTAGTTAGTATACAGGAACCTGTTGAAAACGGGCATTTGAAAGCTCAATCTTAAACCAGGCATGGTGGTGCATACCTTTAATCCTATCACTCGGGAAACAGAGGCAGGCAGATCTCTATGGGTGCTAGGCCAGCCAGGACAATATTGTAAGAACATGTTTTCAGAAAAAAAAATATTTCAGTGTTCCCCTTTTTAATAAAAAAGAACAAAGTCAAGAGAATAAGGGCCTCTTTGCTGATGTGAAAGAGAAGTAACCCTTTTTAATAAGTTGGGAGAGATAATAGAAAAACAGAAAATTAAAAGGATTAAAGGGAGCTGAATATGTAGAGAGAGCTTGCCCTAGCGTGGATTCATCTCCATCACTTTGAAAGAAAAAAGACTAAATGTTAGTTGGGCAGTGGTGACACATGCCTTGAGTACCAGCACTTGGGAGGAATAAGTAGGTAGACCTCTGTGGTTCGAGGTCATTCTGGTCAACAAAGCGAGTTACAGGATAGTCAGGGCTGTTACACAGAGAAACCCTGTCTCGAAAAGCAACAAGAAAAACAAATGTCAGAATGACTGGAGAAAAGGTTAGGAGCAAGAAGAAACAGGGGGAATGTTTAGATTTGAGGCCTTGAAGTATTACTATTTTTTTTATTTTATTGTGTTTCCATGACAGGGTTTCTCTGGGCAGCCCTGGCCATTCTGGAAATCACTCTGTAGACCATGTTGTCTCAAACTCAGATTCAATTGCCTTTGTCTCCAAGTTCTGGGTTTAAAGGTATGTGCCACCTCCTCCTGGCTTGAAGTCTTAATTTTTCAACTTATTACCTGAAAATGAACCACATTTCCGTAAGCACTATTCCATGACTTATTGAGAAATTATTTTTAAAATTAAACCTTTTATTTGGCTTGCTTGCCAAATACATTTATGAATAAAATATATAGTAGAGTATATTTCTGTAAATACAAAAAGATTCCTCATGAATTCTAGAACTTACTTGTGTTGCTTAAACAAAAATTATCAACTTTATTTTTATTTCTTAACTTTCAGATCATTTATCTTTAATAATCTAGAAGATTTTATATAGAGAGAGTTTTTTTTTTGTTTTTTTTTTTGGTTTTTCGAGACAGGGTTTCTCTGTGGCTTTGGAGCCTGTCCTGGCACTAGCTCTGTAAGACCAGGCTGGTCTCGAACTCACAGAGATCCGCCTGCCTCTGCCTCCCAAGTGCTGGGATTAAAGGCGTGTGCCACCATCGCCCGGCGAGAGAGTTTTTTGAGACAGGGTTTCTCTGTAATTTTGGAGCCTGTCCTGGAACTAGCTCTTGTAGACCAGGCTGGCCTCAAACTCATAGAAATCTGCCCTTCTCTGCCTCCTGATTGCTGGGATTAAAGGCGTGCGCCACCACTGCCCAGCTCAGTTACTCAAATATTAAGAATTATTTTAAAATAATTTCCTACTTTACCATTTCTGATAATGCTCTGTCATACTGAAGTTGTAAGAAAATTAAGCTTTCTAAGCACATTTAGTTTGAATTTTTTATAAGTAATCTAGATATGGCTTAAAGCATGCTGGAACATGTGTACCCCCAAATGTTAGCACTGTACCATTTTAAGTAAGAGATTGGAGCATCAGAATAAAGCCCTGAAACCAATCCCTCTCTGATACCAAGAGCTGAGTAATTATAGTATTACTACCAAAAGGATTGGCACCTAGTCTAAACTTATTTTTTATCACCGTATTTTTTAACAAAGGGGTTAATAAAAGGCATTTTGAATCTAGCTTTTTTTTTTTACATAAATCAGTATAAGCTTTAGTTCTGATGATGAATATTTTCTGCTTCTGAGGATAAAGCTCAGGGCCTTATGAATGCTAGGCTAGGACTTGACCACACCCTTATCTCCCAAGCATGATTCCATAAAGACTTTGACATGGTAATTTTCCAATACAACACATGAAGACTGCCCCACATTTTCCTGACAACCAAAACTTTTATCAAACGAGCCAGGTGTAGTGCCACTTTCTAGCACCTGGGAAGCTGTGGTACAATAATTTCTGACAAGTTCAAAACCAGCCTAAGCTACATAGTGAGTTCCAGGACAGCCAAGATTACATAGTATGACCTGTCTCATTGCTAACCACCACCAAAAACCCAAAATTAACCAGAATGCAGTTGTGCTTTCTAAAAGTATTTGTTTTAGCACAAGCCTCATGATAGTACTTTTTTTTTAGGTATTTCTCTTGTGAAGATGGGATCATGGTAGAGAAGTGAGAATGAAACTTAAAACCAAGATACAAGCTTACACTCATCATTCTGAAGCTTAAGTTAGCATTTTTGGATGTAGGAAGAGTCAGAAGTGTCTGCTCATGTAACTAGTGTTCCCTGTAAGGAAGAAAGTATCTAAAGGAATGTGGCTCAGCATCTCACACTGAAGGAAATACTAATATAGAAGATATTTTTTTGGTTTAGTAGAAATATATTTGACATTAAAAAATTATTTCATGACTTAGGATAGTATAGTTCAGTAAAAGAGAACTTGCCTAGTGAGTGTGGCCTTGAGTTTGATCATTAGGACTATTTAAAACATGAAACAGCTTATAGTATCTTTGTTGCTTAAAAACCTAATTTTTAGACTCTAGCTAGCTTAATAGATATTTAAAATTTCAGATTTTGAGTTAAATCTAGTAGATTGTAGGGAAATACCTGTTAATATTACAAGTTCATTTTACTTCTCAAAATTTAAGGTAGTATGAACAAGTTACCTTTAAAATTTGCTTATTTAAGCCTGACAGTGGCAGTGCACACACCTTTAATCCCGGCAGTCAGGAACCAGAGGCAGGCATATCTCTGAGATTGAGACCAGCCTGATCTATAGAGTGAGACTATATAGTGAAACCCTGTCTCAAAAAAAAATATGCTTGTTTAGCAAATGGATTGTATAACATTTTGAGAAACAGAATTTTTGCTCTGCTCTAGTTGCTGTTTTTAACATATTTAAGGAACCACTGTTAGAATTAATCCTGTGTCATATTTCTTCCTTCTCTAACTACATGCATATATGTGTGCACACAAGTTAAATTGAAAATGTTTGAGGAAGAAATGGCCAACTAATAATTCAGACCACTGTTTTTAAGAGATGATATGTATGTCCTAGGATTTTATGATAAAACAAAATGCCACTTTTATAACAAAATTCTTACTGTATGAAAGCAGGAAAAGTGATAATCTTTCCAAGTGTTAAAACAAGACCAGCTTTTTATATTTATGAAAGGAGAAGGAAAGTAATTCAAAACATGAAGATATGTCATTCTTTCTATATTTGTCTTTTGAGAGCACCTGATATACAGATGGCTAAGCTGTTACATGAAGGATGGATGATGCGAGAAATGCCTTTTTTATGAAAAGATGAGTCACATTTGTTTTTGGGTAGCTCTCTTCATGAATACACTTCAAAGGATTTCTTTCATATGGTTTTACCGCTATGCTTTTTTAAAAGTAGAGTGCATGTGTATGTATAAAATCCCTTAGGCCAAGATTGAAATAAGTAATTGGTTGTGCTTATTGTTACTGTGCAATTTTAGAAAAAGCATAGCAGTTAGAAGCTCTGGGAAAAGAGCAAAGCAGATCTAGAACTTGCTTCGGTCAAAAGCAATTGGAATTAAATTTCTTTGGTTGGAAGGTCTTTGAATTAGCTGTTTCAAAAGGCATATATTCCAGTATTGGAGACTTAGGGGTAGAACAGTTTGATTGGGCTTGAACGTAGAATTGAAGTAAATTTTGTAAGCTCTTTAGAACCCAGGTTTCAAAATAGCACAATAGAATGTATGGGGAAGAGGACAGTGAAACTAGAAGATTAGGTAGAAAATGCAAGACTGGAAAATGATTCCCAAAGCAGGTAAACTGGGCCAATTTGATGAGATCTGTAAGAAGCAGTGTTAGAATGTGGAAGGGGGTGTCAGGTCATCTAGCCTAGTCTTCTGAAACACTGGAACCCCTATTTACTGTTCCTGCTGGTAGTCATTACCTCTACTATCAGAGGGCTTGTTGACTCCAGAGATCCAGTTGTCTTGATTTGGAGCAAATTAGGTACCTTTTAGAACTGATTATTACAAAAAAAAGGGCTATGACCATTGTAAAAAATATATTCTAACCCATATAAAATCAATTTGGGGTAGACCTCGGGAACTTGCTGGTAGTTGTGTATTGAACACATGTGGATCCCCCATATGTGCTTCCAACTATAAAATAGTTGATTTTTATTTAAGAATATATGTACTGTTCTTTGGTTTTCCTCATTTAACATTTTGAATATCTGTCAGTACATTTTGGGTTCATTTCATATCATACACAATCATTAAAATGATGGTATATACCATAGTTCATTCAACTAATTATTTTTTCTTTGAGATAGGGTCTCTGGTTGGCCTGGAACTTAGGTTTATCTATAGCTCACATAGATCCATCTACTCTGTCCCCCAAGTTCTGGGATTAAAGGCGTGTGCCACCTGAGGTTTTTTCCTCTCTTGTTAATTTCAGTTTTTCTTCTAATTTTTACTTTAAGATGCTTTTTGTTTAATATCTGGTACTTTGTGAAGATTCAGCATTTTACTGCATTTTTGCAGTTTCGTTCCACTCTTCATAATACTTGCTCTATGAACTTGTTTCTTAGCATCTGAATTCCAGATAACTGCTACATCAGGTCACTTTCTCATTTCTCTCCTCAGGGTGTTTTGCAGTTAAGGAGTTAGTGTTATACTTCACAGAACCTCCAAGCCTTCCTAAGTTTCCTTGCAAAGTTCCTGATTTTTTTGGGGGGGAAACTTGAGAGCTTCCTGTCTAGGATATGAAGGTTTCTCCTTCCTTAATCTCTGAACAAGGCTGCTTTCTGTAAAGTAGTGTTCTATTAGTATATTAGCAGTCATGTTTCAGTTAGGTCCAAAATAGGTTCCTCTGATTTCTGTCTCTCTCTACAGACTAACTTTTAATGTAACAGCTAATGAATTTTTGTACATGGGCATATGACAGACACTAAACTAAATCCTTTGCACTTGGGCTATCTCAGTCATCTTCTCCAAAATTAAGAAGCATAGGTGATATCCCAATAATAACAGATAAGGAAACAGGATTAAAGGTTCAAGGTTGGGGCTGGAAAGATGGTTGAATGGTTAGGAGCTCTGGCTGCTCTTCCAGAGGACCCAGGTTCAGTTCCCATATAGCAGTTCATAACTGTCTGTAACTCCAGTTCCAGGGGATTCGACACCCTCAGACAGTCATACATGTAGGCCAAACACCAATGCACATTTAAAAAACAAAAGGCTCAAGGTTGTACAGCTAATGTGTTCCCAAATCAGAAATTGAATCCTTAATCTCCATACTGGATTAGTTGTTTAATTACTATGCTGGACAAAATTCTATTATTTAGGAATTTGTGTGGCACCCAGGCCACTGTTTGTGCACTTTAAACCCTTAAATTTGTAAGTTGAGGTTTGTGGTCCCTGCTAATTTACTTTTTTCTCTCTCCTCCTTACTTTCCTTTTCTTTCTCTCTTTCAAGATAGAGTTTCATGTAGCTCAGGCTAGCATCCATCTTCCTATGTAGCTGAAGATGACCTTGAGCACCTGGTCTTTCTGACTGGTAGGATGCTTAATTCTTGTTAATCATACATCATTAATTCTTGTTAGTCCATACTTACAGAGTATGAACTTTTAGTTCCAACAAATCAATAAGGAAATGATAAATGAATACAGCACACTATTAGACAATTTATAGAAAGAGTGAATAAGAAAGGAAAGTAGAAAAACACTCATTTTTACTTATGAAATTTTAAACTATCATGTCTGCACACCTCCCCCAACAAAACAAAAAACTATTTCAATAGGTAATCAGTTCAGCTTCCACTTAACCTACTGTTTACTGAATTCCAGGCATGTGCCACCATGACTGGCTTGAAGTAGAGTTTTGATGGTCTTAACTTCTTTTTTCAGGGTTCTGGGAACCAAATCCAGGGCTTACATAGGCTAGGCAAGTACTCTGCAATTGAGTTGAATATCTCCAACTCTTTGGAATCCATTTAAAAAAGTCTATCTAAGCCGGGCGGTGGTGGCGCAC
>NW_004949229.1:392731-420659 GCF_000317375.1 Microtus ochrogaster | reverse complement strand
TCTGTGAGTTCGAGACCAGCCTGGTCTACAGAGCTAGTGCCAGGGCAGGCTCCAAAGCCACAGAGAAACCCTGTCTCGAAAAACCAAAAAAAAAAGTCTATCTATCTATCTATCTATCTATCTATCTATCTATCTATCTATCTATCTATCTATCTATCTATCTATCTAGTTTTTTTCAAGATAGGATTTCTTTGTAGCTTTGGGGCCTGTCCGAGAACTCACCCTGTAGACCAGACTGGTCTTGAACTCACAGAAATCCACCTGCGTCTGCCTCGCAAGTGCTGGGATTAAAGTGTGCACCACCATAGCCTAGCCATTTATTTCTTGAAGCAGTCTTTTCTCATTTTACATGCCAGTTCCAGTTCCCACTCCCTCCCCTTCTCCTGACCCCCAACCCACCCCCATCCACTTTGGGACCCATTTTTAAAATGGAAAGACTCCTTTTTACTTACAAATATGATACATGATAAATAACCAAAAATATTCTTGAAATTCCAGAGGGAATCACTACTAATGTAAGTAAGCTTATATAAAAATGTATTTAGTTGGTATAGTGCCAGGGTACTGTTGTTCTTCAGAAAAATGAACAGAACATACTGTGAGGCTTTGGGATATAGCTCAGTTGGTAGGATGCTTGCCTGTCATTCAAGACCTGAGTTCAGTAATCAGTACCAATAAAATAACTGACTGATCCAGGTGATGATGGTGCACACCTTTAATCCCAGCAGTTGGGAGGCAGGAGCAGGTGGATCTCTGAGTTCAAGGCCAGCCTGCCTGGTCTACAGAGTGAGTTCCAGGAATGCCAAGGTTACACAGGGAAACCCTGTCTTGAAAAACAAACAATAATAAAATAAAAATAAACAACTGAATATTCTGTGAGCATCTTTCCATGTTAAATATGTGAACTAAAATGATAAAGGACTGGGTCTTTTTCATATTTTTCTTTATTGCAATCATTTGTTCATAGTTTTTATTTGCTGAATTCTTCTACACTTGTTTTAATAGAAAGAATTGAGCTGAATTTGTAATCATTGTCATCCCAGTAACTGATTTTTTTATTTCAAGACAGACTTTCAGGTAGCCTAGGCTGCTTAAAATTTACTATGTAGTCAGAGATGGTCTTGCAGTTCTGGTCCCCATGTCTGTTTTCCAAGTGCTAAAATTATAAGCATGCACTAACACACCAGGCTATCAGTTTTTGCTAAGGACAGTTCTAGTTTCTTTTCTTTGAGATGAGTCATTAGGTCCAATCACTTGCTAGGATTTTTATCTTTCTGGTTTTTTGATATAGGGTTTCTTTTTGTAGCTTTTGCCATTATGGAACTCACTCTGTAGACCAGGCTAACCTCGAATTCACACAGAGATCCACCTGCCTCTGCCTCCCTAGCACTGGGATTAAAAATGTGACCCTCCACCACCACCTGGCTAGCTAGGTTTTTTTATTAATGAACATATTATTAAAAAATTTTTCTATCCCTGAAGGGGGAGGAAAAGAGGGGGGGCAGAGAAAGATGTGTAGTTCAATTAAAAAAAGCCATGTGAAGATGGAAAATACATTTAAAAAATTCTATTCAGCACTTGGGATGCAGAGGCAGGTGGATCTATGTGAGTTTGAGGACAGCCTGGTCTACAGAGTGAGTTCCAGAACAGCTATGGCTACACAGAGAAACCCTGTTTTGACAAAAACAAATTCTTTTTTTCTAAAGCAGAATGGAAGCTGTATTCCCAACATACTAGAAATAATATGCACTTTAGAGTAAAATTGTCTTCAGATTCTGGATCTACCAGTTTAGTTATGTAAATAATTTGAGCGAGTAAGTCACATAATATCCTAAGCCTCAGTTTTCTTAGCAGAAAATCAGGGATTGTTATTGTTCTCTTACAGGTGGAATAATTTTTTTTTTTTTTGGTTTTTTCGAGATAGGGTTTCTCTGTGGCTTTGGAGCCTGCCCTGGCACTAGCTCTGTAGACCAGGCTGGTCTCGAACTCACAGAGATCCGCCTGCCTCTGCCTCCCGAGTGCTGGGATTAAAGGCGTGCGCAGGTGGAATAATTTTAACAATATCTACACATATGAAGTTCCCAGCACAGCTCTTGTTTACCATCTTCTGGAGTTAGACAAGACATTTTGCCTTTACTAGTCTAGTGAAGCCCATGGAGGGAACCTCCATATCAAAGTGATGGTCTTATTTGTATAAATGAAATGCCTGGAGTTACAAAGGACAACAATTATATTGAATACAGTTGAAACATTTAACTTTGATATCTTTTTGGACTTACCTGGGAGAATTCATGACAGGATGGATTAATGAAAAACACCTAAGAAGAGAAGCGAGAAAGCTCATATACCTGCTTTTGACTTTTTCTTGAACTATCAGTTTGGATTTCCAACAGGCTCCTAGATATTTCCTCCTTTAGCACCCTGCCAGCAATTTTCCTGCCAGGGAAATAAATGCCTCTCCCAAAGCCTAGCTGCTTTTCTCATATCTATAATCCACCACTCATGTAATATCTTAAGTTTAAGTCCACAAATCACATTAAAGTTTTCACTTTCCTACTCTGTCAAATTAATCATGGTCATCTGTAGAATTGTTTACATTGCTGAGGTAGGCACCCAGGTCCTTGCCACATGGTAGGCAAGTACTCCACTACATCTCTAGCCCTCATTTTAGAATAGTGAATCCTTGTTATTGAAAACAGGATTTTTTTCTCTCTGCTGATTTCCAACATCCTCTTTTACAAAGTGTTTCTTGGCAAATTTAGGTATATATATATATATATTATAACTTTTTTTTTTCCTAGACAGGGTTTCTCTGTGTAACAGTCCTAGCTATTCTGGAACTCACTCAGTAGACCAGACTGGCCTTGAACTCACAGAGATCTCCTGCCTCTGCCTCCTAAATGCTAGGATTAAAGGGATTAAAAGCATGGACCACCACAGCCTGACTGACACATTCTTACACCTAAAGTGCTACTATACAGAGATGTGCTGTACTACTTCATACCTGTCAACTTGACCAATTTATGTATGCTTTAATTTTTATAAATATATCCTAAGTTCTTTGAGGAAATAAACCATTTCTTTTTTTTTCTGAGAGAATATTTCTCTGTAGCTTTAGAGCCTTTCCTGGAACTTGCTTTGTAGACAAGGCTGGCTTTGAATTCACAGAGATCTGCCTGTCTCTGCCTCTTGAGTGCTGCTATTAAAGGCGTGCGCGACCACTGCCTGGCATAAACTACTTCTTACACTTACTTTTCTATCTCCCAGTAGTGCTTAGTATAGCTCTTAGAAGTACTTCCTAAGATCTTGATAGTAGTCATGTTAAAGTAGTTCTACTTCCAAAAACAAAGGAAAAGTTGACCTATTTTCTCCTGGTTTGTTATTTAATAGGATTTGTTGATGACATACTAAATCTTCATGTCAAAAACCTGGGAATTCTGTATGTACATAAAATTTTCACTAACTCACTACCATAGCTCTCCACATGATGCACTTGAGGTTGTTTCGTGGTATGTAATATCATTGGTTAAGAAAGCTACAGATGAGATCTTTTTCTAATATGAAGCCCTATTTATGACCTGATCACCACTTGCAGCCTAGGGCCTAACATATAACAGTGTCTGATAATAGACTTTTTCATAAACCCTGTTCTGTTTAAAAATTAACTTATTCCTTAAAAAGAGATTGTTTACTTTTAAAGGCTT
The DNA here is from genome assembly GCF_000317375.1 of Microtus ochrogaster. Lineage (NCBI taxonomy): Eukaryota > Metazoa > Chordata > Mammalia > Rodentia > Cricetidae > Microtus > Microtus ochrogaster. Next base: position 416,955 of record NW_004949229.1, on the reverse strand, counting down.
GGGGGAACATATATATGTAATTATAAATGCAAGTTACAGAAACAAATACAATGAAAAAGCTTTGTAGAAAACAAAGTAATTTTTCCAGGAAAAAAGTTTTAGCAAAGGAGTCTTAAAATATCTTGATCATAGTAGGCATTGATAGTTTGTTTAACATTTATGCCATATCTTTTGGTTAAATTCTTTTACTTGTATTCCTAGGTTAAGACATCAGAATTTTATAGATATTCTCGACAGCTACGCTATGAAGTTGACCAAGCATTGAATTACTTCCAGAACATTCACCAGCAGCCCTTGTTAGACATGAAATCAAGCCGTATTCGTTCTGCCAAACCACAAACTACAGTATTCCGAGGAATGATTGGACATAGCATGGTTAATAGTAAAATACTTCTTCTAAAGAAACCAAGAGTCTGGTGGGAACTGGAAGGCCCCCAAGTACCTCTGAGGCCAGACTGCCTTGCTATTGTCAATAATTTTGTATTCCTGTTAGGTGGAGAAGAACTAGGCCCAGATGGCGAATTCCATGCATCTTCAAAAGTGTTCAGGTATGATCCAAGACAAAATTCTTGGCTGCGCATGGCAGACATGTCTGTACCCCGTTCAGAATTTGCTGTTGGTGTTATTGGGAAATTTATTTATGCTGTAGCAGGCAGAACAAGAGATGAGACTTTCTACTCGACAGAAAGATATGATATCGTTAATGATAAATGGGAATTTGTAGATCCTTATCCAGTTAACAAATATGGACATGAGGGGACAGTACTCAATAACAAATTGTTTATCACTGGAGGAATCACTTCGTCTTCCACATCTAAACAAGTATGTGTGTTTGATCCCAGTAAAGAAGGGACCATAGAACAGCGGACCAGGAGAACTCAAGTAGTCACCAATTGCTGGGAAAATAAGAGCAAGATGAATTATGCCAGATGCTTTCACAAGATGATATCTTATAATGGCAAGCTTTATGTCTTCGGTGGTGTCTGTGTGATCTTGAGGGCCTCTTTTGAATCTCAGGGCTGCCCTTCTACAGAGGTGTACAACCCAGATACTGATCAGTGGACCATCTTGGCATCCATGCCAATTGGTAGAAGTGGCCATGGTGTGACTGTGCTTGACAAACAAATAATGGTCCTTGGAGGGCTTTGTTACAATGGTCATTACAGTGATTCCATTCTCACCTTTGACCCAGATGAAAATAAGTGGAAGGAAGACGAATATCCTCGAATGCCCTGCAAGCTGGATGGTTTACAAGTGTGCAACCTACATTTTCCGGACTATATAATGGATGAGGTTAGGCGTTGCAACTGATGTCATCTTTCTCCCTAAAAATAAAAAGGCAAACAAAGCATTTGTAATAAAGTAGTTTAAAAGCATAAAGAAAAACCTCACCAGTTTTCCTATCAAAGCCATTGGTCTAATATTGTAAGTTTTCATTCTGTGCTAGCATCTTTTTCCTTTGAGTGACCTCAGACTCATGCAATAAGTTCATTTAAAGCACTAGCTCTTGAAACTACTTCCAAAAGCAGTTTATACTTCTCCACTTACCTGGGAAGTGTATTTTTCTGCTTTAAACATTTCTTCCAGATGTTAGTGTAGGATTTGTGCATCTTCTAAGAGAAGACCCAGTAAGTGTCACTGGATGTGATTTCAGTCTCTGTCTGTCTGAACTCGTTTTAGACATTGTTTTAGTCTGCTATATGTTTTGGTTTATTATTTAAAAGTTTAAAACTCTTGACCTTTTTGCATGGCTTTTGCTGAAAATGCAAAAATTTAAATTTTCTACAAAAGTTTTTTATATCAGAACACTATTTCTAAGCTGCCTTCTCTTATCTGCATTGTGTTAGTGAAAGCATATCCATACTCGCGCAATCCTATAAATATATAAGGCATATCCCTTTTATGCGTGATTAGGATTCTATATTTTTAAGCTAGTGCACTTGCACACACAGTTCGCCATACTTGTTGAAATTTAGATGTAATGTCGTTACTGTATTAATGTTTTTAGAAAGTTAAAATAACTGGAGTCCTCATTCAGTATCAAAGTAGTCTATCTTCAGTCCATACTAGTTCAGTAAAATTTGAACTCATATTTCTGAAACATGTATGGATAAAAAACTTTTACATTTTGTTTTCAAAACTAAACATTAATATTTCATATTAATGTATGTTTTTTCCTTGTTTGAAAATGTTTTTCTTTACAGTCTGTTTAATCTTGGTTACCCTGTTTTAGTGAGAATCAGAGTGCTCTGTGTCAAGCTCTCAGCCTGCAGTGTGCAAGCACTTTTAAAGAAAAGTCAGGTACTACCCGACTCCTAAGTAAAAGCCTCGTAAAAGTAAGTGCAACTCCCATAGTTTCTATTCAGTAAGGCTGCTGCAGGTGGTGGATGTGGGGCGGCAATTCTTACACAGTTTGAGTCAGTTTCGACTGAGAGGTGAGAAAGGAGTTATGATGTTACTGGCTACATCTGCTTAATCACTTTGTACAAAATATTCAGTGGCACTAGAGAGATATGTTAACCCTCAGCGTCTTTTTAGTTTCTGGAAGCTACTAGCATGAAGGATAGTCACCTGAAAGTTTGAAATGAATCTTGAATAGCTGTTTTAATGGCGTTTATAATAAATAGTTTAGGATTAACTGCACATTTCAACTCTTCAAATGCAAAGGAACAAAATATAGCTGACAAAATTAAGAGTGATCCGTGTGAGTGGGTCATTCAAATTGATGCCATTTTCTCATGAGCAATCTGTATCTGATTAAATCTTACACTGGCATAGCCTGCCAGATCTGTGGATTTTGGTGCAATATTGCAATGCCTTCTATATGGCTGCTGTTGTATAAGTTTTTCTAGTTACTTTGTTTTGTTTTATTTTTTGCTGCTGGCACCATTGAACATAAAATGGAAGTGTGAAATAATGGAAATGTGAAGATTTTGGGTTTTTCTTCCCCTCCCCCCATGCTGCAAATCAGTGTGAATAAGGCCTGATTTTTCAAAACTGTAAAGCCAAGTGTTTGAGTTTTAGAAAGTGTCAGGTACACTTTCTAAAGAAAACCTTTTTTTCTTTCAGGAATCAGAATAGTGGCTTCTTTTGTGTGTGATCCTTCCATTTATATTAGGTGGCCTTTCATTTATTTCTGATTTCTGAAAATAAAATTGATATTTGAGTTTCCCTTAGAATGTGGTTAAAGGGTTTTTTTTATTTTAAAAATAAGTTTAATTATTTTGCTTTTTGAAACTATAGGTTAGCCATCTATTTTTTTCTACTATACTTAGAAGTTTATTTGTGAGTCTTTAAAGAAAATGTCTTCATTATTTTTCTTGATATCTTTTGTTGGAAATGACCAAGAAGAGGATATCAGACAGGGTGCCCCTATCAAAGGCTTTACACTCCAGTGGCAGTTCTCTTTAATTGCTTTGATACAACTTCATAGTCCTGTGTAGATCAACATCTTCGTAAACAATTGAATAGTCTTGGTCTTCCATTTGGAATATACAAGGCCAAGGTCAACGATTGTTTCAGAAAATTCATGATATCTTAACTTGAACTAATTCTGGGTTCAGCTTCACGTAAGTCATGTCTGACTATAATCTTAGTAGTAATCAGTTTTGAGCTTTAAGACTAGTTGCTATTGCTTGGGTTCTGAATGTATGAGGAAATCATAGTTCTAATTTAGATTATAAATCCACAAATAACTTACATTCCCTTTTAAAATTATGGTTTAATAGCTGCAAGAGATTTATTTTTGTTATACTAAACTATGAAAATTTTTTCATAGAATTTTTTCAAACTTTTCTGTGCTTCATTTGGAACCACTTTGTCTATATGCATTGTATACGAACAAGACTGTCATTTTGAAAAACTCAGTAAGTGGTTTGAAATGATATGGTTTAACTGTTAGATTCTTTAAATGTGTCATCTTCCACTTTACATTTTAAATGGTAGACGTCACAAAAAATAGTAAATTTTCTTTAATTGCCTTTTAGTTGGCACTACTTATTTTCTTAAATGTCTTTGACCTAAGTTTTGATGTTAAAGAAAATTCTTGCACTACAGCCTTTTCATAGAATACAAGATTCTCGTGTTGAAGGTTTTGTATTGGAAGAAATGCTACTGGTTTCTAAAAGAAGCATTATAGAATGATTGACTTTCTTTGCTAACTTTTTCTGTGTCCTCCTCATTGCTCTATCTTGTATGAGTGTTACTCTAATTGTGAAATACTTACTGAGCCCTTCTCGTATCTTTTTTAAAGCAGCACCTTTGGACACCTCATTCTGGGAAGCTTGCTTGAGTCACAATAAAGGACACACACACTTGTGTGGGGAAGAAGTGGTAAAATGGAGAGTTTTGTCTTAATTACATGAAACTAAGCTTTAAAATATTTTATAACAAATTATTTGAGCTGCATAATCTAAACATGTCAAACGTTTCGTGGGACTATTTTTATATATGTGTATGTGGGTGTAGGTCATAACATTTCAGTTTATAATAGAAATTGTTATTTCAGTTTATAAGCTATCTCTCAAAAGAAACTAGCTCTTTTGAGAATACAGAATTTAAAGGTTTTAGATTGAAGTAAAACAACATAGACAATAGTGTAAATTAGAAATATTTGAGGGCTATATGGCAGTGGAACTGCTAGTGCCAGTTTTCTTGTTTGCCTACCATGTTTTCAGTTTGTTGTTGTTGGGTTTTTTTTTGGTATTCTGAACATTTTGTGAGACCATCCATTTGTTTAATTGCATTTAGAGTCGGTTTGGGAATAAATATCTTCTAAAAAGAGATTTATCTTAAAAATTAAAGTCCTAAAAATAGTTTATTGAGAGTTTATTACTTCAGATACCCCATAGGCATGAACTGGAATAGATAATTCATGGAAATCCCATTCTTTTACTATATCAGTATAGCTCCCAATATTATGTGAATAACATTGAGAATGTCATTAGCTTTGTTCCCTCTTAAAATTCTTGGGTTTTCTTTTGACTTCTTTGGGAACAACTGCATTAAAAGTTACTAATCAGTATATCAGTAAGGATTGGGTGTTTGCTTTCTGAAGGAATGTTCCTAAGAGGTGATCAGAAAGATTCTTTTCTACCTAACTTGTTTATGCCCTATACTCTTGGGCATAATTTGTCTATAAAAAATATTTTGACCTTTAGGTACCTTTGGGGCCAGTAGTCAAATAATCCTAGAGCCGATATTAAAATCTTAGGATAATTTAAGGTTTGCCTTTTATACCTGTTTTGAAAGCCTTTACATTTTTTGTCAGGTAATTTTTCCCAAGCCGTGGATATAATCTATTCAACATGTTTATGCTATCCATTCTGTTTTTAAATTGAAAAAAAGTTAAAAGTGTTTATGAAGAAAAGTTTAAATAAAATATTTTTAATCTTTAAAAGTATGTCTTTATCTGATTATTTAGTCTTTTATTTAATCCTTCACATTCAAGTCATTAATAACTTAATAAATAGTATACTTTGTTATTCTTCAATGTGCCAAGAAAACTGTGATTTCTACCAATGTTTTCAGCAAAAGATTCAAATGAGAACGTTAGAGTGAGATGATTTATATTCTTATATGCAATAGAAATGATATAACAAAGCCATATTATTAAAGGTCTACTAACAAGACTTTTTCAGTTTTACAGAATAGAAATATGAGAACTGAGAAAAGGCATGTGATCCTCAACTTTAGTTGGTGAGCTTTATGTTTTCTCTGACATTTCTCTCATGGTTCTTTTTAAAAAATTACTTATTTATTTTATATATATATTTATATATTATTTATTATGTGTGTGTGTGTGTGTGTGTGTGTGTGTGTGTGTGTTTTGCCTGCAAGTATATCTGTATGAGGGAATCAGATCCCCCAGAAGAGGAGTTATAGACAGTGGTGAGCTGCCATGTGGGTGCTGGGAATTGCAGCTCTGGAAGAACAGCTAGTGCTCTTAACCGCTGAGCCATCTCTCCAGCCTCTTTCATTGTTCTTAAAGGTATTCCTTAACTTAGAAAATAGGCAGAAAGTAGTCTTAGGTATGTGTGCATGCACATACACGTGCCTTTCACGGGAACTCCCAAGAAACCTCAGCAGGATTCCAAAGGACCTGACTTACTCAGATCATTTTCTAGCTTTTCTGTCCATCACTTCCTGCGCTCTGTTTCAATGGCCTTCTTATATTCTGTTTACCTTTCAGTGTATTCGTGTCCAGCTTCAAATTGTCTTTCTCTTTCCTTGCCAGTCCACTTAATTTATGAAGCCCAACTGAAATGCTTCTGTGATGGTTGAAGGAGATGTCCCCCAATAATCTCGGGCATTTGAATACTTGGTCCCAAGGGGAGGCTTGGATGTGTGGTTTTGTTGGAGGAAGTGTGTCAGTGGTGGCAGGCTTTTGAGATTTCAAAAGACTTGCCATTTTGAGTGCTCTTTCTGTTTCCTGCTTGTAGATAGAAATGTAAGCCCTCAGCTCTTGGCTTCTACTCCACCCACATGCCTGTTACTTCTGCTCTGCCATCATGGAGTCTAATCCTCTGTGACTGTAAGCTTAAAACTCTCATATGATTTTCTTCGGTCATGGTATTTTATCATGACAATAGAAAAATAATACACCTCTTGTATTTCTACCCAGTGAATTTATTGTCTCTTCTACACTCCACTCATTTGTAGCTCTTGATTTCATTCAGTTTGCACAACAGCATAGTACAGAATTCTTTCTTCATGCGTAGATCATAGTATCCTTGGATATAAATACCATATCTTACTGCCTTGAATGGCAAGACCCTCAGGACTAGCCTGTGCTATGTTCATAGTAAGTGTTCATTGCAGCATGACAGGTTCCATTGTAGGTTACAGGCAAGTGCTAGAGGGAGCTAGATGAGTTAGAGGTAACGGTTTCTGGGCTTTTAGCTTGGTTTTCTTTACGCACACACTTCCTACATAATCTTAGCCACACCTATAGCTTCCTTTCAAACTTTAGTTCTGTCACCTGACAAATCCACATTTCTCAACTTAGGGTTCCAGCCAGTTCCTAAGCATTCCTCATGTGTTTCATTGGCATAGTAAACTGAGCATGTTTATCTTCTGGATTAGTTACTTTTTTATTGCTGTGATAAAATACCATGAGTAAAGACAACTTAAGTTATTTTGGCTTATGGCTCCAGAAGGATGAGAGTCCATGGCAGTAAGCAGGGTCATGGTGGTAGGAGCAGGAAGCAGAGAGCTCATGTCTTCAAATTTAAGCGTGAAGTAGAAGAGAGCAGGTTAGAAGTAGGATAGGCTTTTACTCTAAAGCCCGCCCCAGGAACAGGATTCCTCCAGCAAGGCCATCTCTCTCTCTCTCTCTCTCTCTTTTTTTTTCCCTTTCCAGCACTGCTCATTTTTTTTTCTTTTTTTTTTAAATTTATTTATTTATTGAGGATTTCTGCCTCCTCCCCTCCACCGCCTCCCATTTCCCTCCCCCTCCCCCGATTAAGTCCCTCTCCCTCATCAGCTTGAAGAGCCATCAGGGTTCCCTGACCTGTGGGAAGTCCAAGGACCGCCCACCTCCATCCAGGTTTAGTAAGTTGAGCATCCAAACCGCCCAGGCCCCCCCAAAGCCAGCATCTCTTAAACCTCCCCAAACAGCACCACCAACTGATAGCCAGCTGTTCAAATGCCTGAGCCTGAGGGACATTTATTTTTCTAAGTACTGCACTCCTTCTTATATCTGGCCACAATTTTGCCTGGATTATGTATGTGGCTCTGCCATTGCCTGTGGTAGTTCAAAGCAGAAATCTGCATTGTTCTTACCCAACATGTGAGTTCTCTTACCAATCTCCAGGGTTTTTTAAGTCAGTCTTACTGTGTGTCCTAGGCTGACCTTGAATGCTGGGTGATCCTACCTCAGCCTTCCTTGTGTAGGGAATACAGGTCTGACATCACACTGGTCTTGTGCCACTTTAAACTCTCATCCATCTTCTTAAGCTTGTTTGGTTCACGCTCTCATGGTTCCTATTAGACTTCCTGAATTGTCTTTCTGATCAGCTTCCATATTCTCTTTTCTACACGGCTGCCAGAGAGAGCTCTCTAAAGGTAAATCTGCTCCTGAGATAGAACATTCTTCAATAATTGCCTTTCATCTTGTGAGAATAAGGTCCCAAATCACTAGCGTGCCATGTAAAACCTTTTTCTGACCTGCCCTCCATATTGGGGATGGAACCCTGCACTTACTAGACAACAACTCTACTACTGAGCTGTCCCCCCAACTCCCTGTTCAGTGTCTTATATCCTGTACTATATAGCTATGCAAACCTCATGGGTTTCTGAATAGGCTATGTTTTCTTCAAGCCTCATTGCCTTTTGACCCACACCCCACAACCTATCCTCTCTTGGCTCACCCTTTCTTGGCCTTCATAAACCAGTTTTGGTAACAAACATTTTCTCGTTGTTTTAAAACTTGTACCCTTTAGTCTTCTAATAGCACCTTGTCTCATATGTGAGGGTCACTCCCTTCCCCATTGTACCCCTAACTATACGTACACTAAGGACAGATACTGTCCTTTTTGTCTTCCAAGAATCTTAGTATCTGGCACATGGTAAATCCTCAGTAAAAATAGAACCCAGAAAATTGGAGAAGTACCAACAAAATGCTCCCTTTGAGGAGGGAGAGTTGTCTTAGAGGGCTTGTCTGCCGAGATTGACTTCCCTGAAGACATCCATTCATTTCTCCTACCACTGCTCTCATGTCTGGAAAGCTGATGTGTGCACACTTATCACAGTTGTCAACAAATACTTCCTGGATATCTCGGGATTCCTGATTCAGGCTGAAAATGCCAAATAAAACAGACCTAAAAGGTGCTTGGCGGAACATCAGTCTCACAAAATGTGGGGTAAGAAAGTACTCACTGGTCTCAGTACTACTGGAAAACAACATATACCATTCCACTTTCTTAGAGAAATTATCAGATTTAGCATTTTAATTATTAAAGGCTCTGAGAAGTTTGCTCTACTCATTCTGATTTTGTTTATGGCCATATAAACTAAATGTTTGATCACAGAGTATTTTTTTATTTTTTTAGAAAAGGAAACCTTTTTCATTTTACATACCAATCCCAGTTCCCACTTCCTCCCCTCCTCCCATTCCCTTCACCTTCCCCAGAATATTCTTTTTTTTTTTTTGGTTTTTCTAGACAGGGTTTCTCTGTAGCTTTTGTGCCGGTCCCGGAACTAGCTCTTGTAGACCAGGCTGGCCTCGAACTCACAGAGATCTGCCTGCCTCTGCCTCCCGAGTGCTGGGATTAAAGGCATGCGCCACCACTGCCCGGCCCCCAGAATATTCTTAAAAGTCTAGCTAAGAGACTGGAATCATGGCTTGGTGCTTCAGAGCACTTTTTCTTGCAGAGGACTTGGGTTTGATTTCCAGCACCCACGTGGTGGCTTACAATCATCTATAACTCCAGTTTTCAGGTTACACATGATACACAGACATAGATGCAAGAAAAATTCTCATAAATCCTTTAAAATTTTTTCTTAGCTACAGAGTTGTGAAGACAATGAACACATTATCTAGTGTAGGCACTTTGGGTTACAAAATAGGACTACCCCCTGCAGGCCCAGTCAGATTCTACGTCATGACACCAATATTTGGCCAAGATGACACCATGTTGAGGGTTTCACTTCACAAGGAGGGTCGTGCTTTCTCCCTCTAAGAGAAGAATTTGTATAATTTGTACAACTTAAAAGGAGTAGAAAAAAAAGTAGGACTTCAGAGCAGCCAAACAAAGCCCAGCTAATCTCCAAAAGCTGCTACAATAGATGTGTCAAACATTTAAGTCCCCCCTTGTAAAATTTTCTTAGAAGCAATTTCCTCTGCCTTTAAATTTCTTTGAAAATATTTTTAATGACTGCTTGGTGTTCTGAAATATATACTGCAATTTATCTGACCTTGTCCCTAGTAGTACAAACTATATTTTAAAGTTCTTTGTTTCAAGATTGGTAAGATAAGGTTCAGTGGAAAATGCTTGCTGCCCCAAGTCTGACAACCTAAGTTTGACCCCTGGATCCCACATGGTGGAAAGAACAAATTATACAAGTTATCCTTTGACCTTTGCAGGTGTAGCATGATAGGTGTGCCATGGCACATGCACACCCCCACATGAACGTCATAAATTTAAAGTTATTTTGATTTGTGTCTATACTTATAGCATCCAAACTTCTGGGCATTTCCCTAAAGTAGTTTTCTGAAAATGGAATTTAAAGCATACTACTCTATGCACTTATTTTTGCAGTGCTGGGGATCAAACTCATGGCCTTATGCATACCAAATAAGAAGAGTTCTATCACTGAGCCATATCTTCCTGGCCCTGAATGAACTCAAGAGTCCCTTACAAATAATTGCTGGATTTGGCTCCAGAAAATTGTGGAGTATTATACCCATATTAGTATTGGATATAACCTGATTGCTATATCCTCACTGATACTGAGTACTGTACTTCAAAAAGAAAAAAATGGATACAAATAGATGAAATTTATATTTTAATTCTAGTCACTCTCCTCCTCTCCTTCCACCTCTATTTTGAAATAGGGTCTCTCTGTGTAGACCTGGATGGCCTAAAATTCGGAGAGATCTGCCTGCCTCTGTGTCGTGACTGCTGGGATTAAAGGAGTGACATCAGCCGGGCGATGGTGGCGCACGCCTTTAATCCCAGCACTCGGGAGGCAGAGGCAGGTGGATCTCTGTGAGTTCAAGGCCAGCCTGGTCTACAGAGTTAGTTCCAGGACAGGCTCCAAAGCCACAGAGAAACCCTGTCTCGAAAAACCAAAAAAAAAAAAAAAAAAAAAAAAGGAGTGACATCAGGTTCAGGGAGAGGGCAACTGTGATGATCCCAGGCCTGTGATCTCAGTTACTTGACAAGCTGAGACACGAGGACTGCATGTTCAAGGCCTGCCTGGGCAATTTAGTGAGATCCTGTCTGAAAACACAAAAAGGACTGGGAATGTAGCTCAGTGGTAAAACACTTGCCTAGCATGAGCAAGGACTTAGGCTCAGTTCGCATTAAAACACCTGCCACCACAACCCAAGTAAGATCCATTTTGCTAATGAGGGTGTGTAAGCAACAACAAATCACTGAAAATATAAAGTGCTAGAAGAAAAAGCAGCCTGCTGTGGGAGCTCGGGGATTTTAATGCTATTGAAGAAAATGAGGACCAGTTTCACGGAAGAATTAACTCTGTCCTTGGTCATGCGGGACTGACTTTCACGAGGTCATGCAGATTAAATGGTATTTCTCAACAGGAAAGATGGAAAAAAGGGCTGCCAAGGGAGGAAGACAAAAATGCATTGGGAGGTCCCACAAAGCAGAATGCTCTGATTGAGGCATACACCCCAACCCTAGCCTTCTTTAGCCTGTTTGGTGAACATTTCAGACTTTGACTCTGCTGGCAGAAACAACATAAAAGAGTGCCTAGCAAAATTTGTTCTGAATGAAAAATATGTCTAGGCTCATTTTAACTCAAGTGTTTAAGAATTTAAGAACAAGCCGGGCGATGGTGGCACGCCTTTAATCCCAGCACTTGGGAGGCAGAGGCAGGAGGATCTCTGAGTTTGAGGCCAGCCTGGTCTACAGAGCTAGTTCCAGGACAGGCACCAAAGCTACAGATAAACCCTGTCTTGAAAAACCAAAAGAGAAAAAAAATAAAAACAATGACAATGAAAAACATTAGAGTTGATCAAATCAATACTAGAGAACTGACAGTACAAGTATATAGCCAAGATACATTGTAAATGTATAAAATTTTCTTTTTTTTTTTTTTTTTTTTTTGGTTTTTCGAGACAGGGTTTCTCTGTGGCTTTGGAGCCTGTCCTGGAACTAGCTCTTGTAGACCAGGCTGGTCTCGAACTCACAGAGATCCACCTGCCTCTGCCTCCCGAGTGCTGGGATTAAAGGCGTGCGCCACCACCGCCCGGCCTGTATAAAATTTTCAAATAAAAAAATAGACAGTGGCAAAACCTATACAATTACATTTCTAATCTTAGTTTGGACTTCCTTGAAAAGGGATTTAAAATATGGTTAATTGGAGAGACAATTCCAGGAAGCAGAGGTTGGAGGGTGGGACAAGAGATGGTGCCATCCTCCTCTGACCTCTGCATGAATGCTCACAGCCACACACACCAGCATGTGCATGTACACACATAAAAATAACATGGAAAACTTTATGGATTTATCTCTGTGCAGGGCCATATGTGCCATAGTGTGTGTGTGTAGGACAGAGGACAACTTTTAGGAGTCAGTACTCCCTTTGCACCATGTTGGTTGTGGGGATCTAACTCAGGTCATCAGTCTTGGGGTGGCGATCACCTTCACTCACTGATCCATCTGGCTAACCTGCAAATAATTTATTTTAAGATGACTATAGGTTCTCTCTCTCTCTCTCTGTCTTTTTCTTTCTTCCCTCCTCTTCCTCTTTCTCTTAATAAACTCCCCCACTTAAGCTCTGTTTAAAAAAAAAAGATAACTATAGGACAGGAATAAAGGCTGCAAGTATATCATCAGACATTATCCTCTGGAGATCAGTTGGATTCAATCCTTCCTCCTTACCTCAGCATCATCCCATCAGAGACACTAGGAAGCTGGGATGTTTTTCCTCCAACTCTCATGAGTCATTGGTTTAGGGTGGTTCGCAGGGACTGTAACTCCCCAGCACTTCAGGCTGGGGCTGTGGACTGAGGTAATCCTCAAATGAAGAGTTGAAATAAGGGCCAGGTGGACGGGGGTATTGAAGGGATCTCCAATAGACCCCAGTATGGCAAACATGGTGCTGACAGGTTTTGCCTTTTACCGTTCCCTACCTTGTTAAACCATTAGATTACATTCCTAAAGCTAGCCCCCAAAGCCTATTCCCTTATTTGGCCCAAAACACCAAGGTCCAACAATCAAATTTCATTATGTCCTTTCTTGAATTGCTAGAGGCTAAACATGAAGAGAATTTGTGCCAGAGGGAATTGCATGGGTAAATGTGAGTGGAGAAACATATGGATTGCTTGGGGAGTGATGAATTCGTCACCCAAAGAACTATGGGAGCAGATGTCAAACAACAACACAACATATTCATGAATATTCCATAGAGCTACAGATGACTTGGTTAAAAGAGGATATGAGGAAAATTGGATTTTACAACCTCCAGTAAAGTACTTCATAAAACTTTCATTAAAATATTCCATGACTTTAGAGGAAAAGATTAAAAACCTCATCAAAATAGTGAGATTGACAGAAGACAATGTGAAATTGTGAGCAGTCTTGAAATGAGTCTGAAGGCAAATGGAGTTAGTTAAATAGAAAAAGAAATCCATACTTCATGTTATGACGTACATCATGAAAGAAAAGAGGGGGGCACTTTGTAAGGTAAGTGTTTGTAAGAACACTTGCTCCAAAAGTGTTCTGTTTCAGTCTCGCACCTTCCCTGGACAGAGGACTGGACATTTAGAGCCTCATCATTTAGACTGAACGAACATACTAGGAGACACACTATGAGATTTGTCTGTTACTGCACATAGACCTGTTTCATTTTCTTAGTTTTTTGGTTGGATTTTATTCATTTTATGTGTGTTTTCTCTGCACATGTGTGTGCTAGGTGCCTGCAGAGATCAGAAGGGGGCCTTGGATTCCCTGGAACTGGAGTTACAAAGATGGTTGTGAGCCACCATGTGGATGCTGGGACTTGAAGCCAGGGTTCTCTGCAAGAGCAGCAAGTGCTCTGATCAGTCATCTATCCAGCTCTACTCACTATCTTTTAGATGGAAATAGAATAATCCCAGTGATAAGCTAGGCGGAACTGGGAGTCTAGACTGCAGTATAAAGTAGACTGTCTCATAGTGCACTGCTGTTCCACCACTGGGTTAGAGACGATGATGAAAGGGCGAGTTGCCACCAGAGTTATAATTAAGGGGAAGTGCATAGGCAGCAAGAGTGTAGACTGAAAGTGGTGCCCGGCACCGTGGAACTGGGAGCAACTCGGAAGGCTTGGAAAATATTCCTGAAAAGCATTTACTTTTCAAGCCAGAAAAAGGTCATAGTTTTCAGAGATTGCGGGGGATGGGCATGATGGTACACATTTTTTTTAAAAACTTAAACCTTTAGAAATTAGTCTCCATTGTTAATTGGTCTATTTAACTTTATCTTATGTACATTGGTGTGAAGGTGTCAGATCCCCTGCAACTGGATCTTCAGACAGTTGTGAGCTGCCATGTGGGTGCTGGGAATTGAACCCAGGTCCTTTGGAAGAGCAGTCAGGGCTCTTAACCACTGAGCCATCTCTCCAGCCCCGATGGCACACACCTTTAATCCCAGCACTAGAGAGAAAGATGCAGGTGGATCTCTGTGAGTTCAAGGCCAGCATGGTCTACACAGCCTGTTTCAGGGCTACAGAGTGAAATCCTGTCTTTAAGAAAGATTGCTGGGACTGAGCGTGTAGCTCAGCTGGTGGAGTATTTGCCTAGCATGTATAAAACCCTGGCTTTGATTCCCTAACACCACATGAACCAGGCCTGCAATCCTAGGCAGGGGATCACTTCAAGGTTATGCTTAGCTACATAGATGTTTTAGTTTGGGTCTGAAATATTCTCCAAAGGTAAAGTTAGCATGGGGCCCTTGGGACGTGATAAACCCTTTCAGAGGTGGGAATTAGTAAGAGAAGTATAGATTATGGAGAGGTGCTCCCTTCCCCCTTTTCCCTTGTTTACTTCCTGGCTGCAAGCTGCTTTCTGGCATGGAGGACTGTCTCTCACGGGCCCCAAAACAGCAGAACTACGTCATAAACCAGTTTCCCTGAAGCCATGAAGCATTGTGTAAACTTTTTCTAAATGGACTATCCAAGTGTTTGTGACAGGAACGGAAAGGGGAGTAAAAGGCAAAATCCCCCATTACCCATCATGCTAGAAATGATTGTGGGTTTGTTTTTTTTTTATTATTTTTTTTTGTTGTTAAAAACAGTATCCTTCAGCCGGGCGATGGTGGCGGACGCCTTTAATCCCAGTAGTCAGGAGGCTAAGGCAAGTGGATCTCTGTGAGTTCAAGGCCACCCTGGTCTACAGAGTGAGTTCCAGGACAGCCAGAACTGTTACATAAAGAAACCCAGTCTCAAAAAAACAAAAACAACAAGAAAATCATACTTTCCTAAAAAAGAAATATTTATTAGTCCACGCTGAATTTTCTCATCTTCTAAGTGGGAATCTTGGAACCTGCTTCAGGGAATCATGGTGGGTTTAAGATGAGGTCAATCAGGCCAGTGCTTTGCAGTGACCAGTGTTCGTCATGAATACTTTCTTCTTATTGGGTAGTATTGACTTGACTCCATACTGGAGAAGAAAAGTTGACCAAGGTTAGCCAGTAGGAACAAAGTGACAAGTATCTTTTAAAAAAAGATTATTTATTATTCTGCCTGCATGTATGCCTGTAGGCCAGAAGAGGGTACCAGGTCTCATTGTGAGCTACCATGTGGTTGCTGGGAATTGAACTCGGGACCTCTGGAAGAACAGCTAGTGCTCTTAACCACTGAGCCATCTCTCCAGTCCCCTTGACCAGTATCTTAAATCTGGGAAGGTATTCAAACCTGTGGTTCTCATGTATAGAACACACAGAAGCCACTCTGAGCTATAGCAAGTTTGGGAATCCTTATGAATGTGAGGCAAGCCCTGGATGGTATTCAAAGAGGGGTAAAATTCCAATGAAGTCTGAATTGTACATACAAGACTCCTAGGTGCCTGGCAATGGAGCGGGTTTTCGATAGTACCACCATGTTAGGGGGAATTTCACATGAAAATCAACACACACACACACACACACACAGAGAGAGAGAGAGAGAGAGAAGAGGAGAGAGAGAGAGAGAGAGAGAGAGAAGTCCACGATTTGGTCTGCCCAGGCCCTTGGAGATTTTACCGGGAGATAACTGGCTGGGTAGAAAAACAAGGCTTAGGAAGGGAAAGTCAATGCTCTGGAGCAGATCGCCACACACTTGGATGCTCACACAGTCCTGGGCCACTGTAAACGGGCCTCTTGGAACGCAGAGAGTCCAGTCTGGGCCTGAGGGTGGGTGTGTCCTTGTAGCCAGCTCCCACAGAGAGGCCCCAGGTAGCTGCTGCTCTGAGCAGCAAGGGGTTCTGGGATCCTGCAGAGTTTGGCTTCTCTCCCACCCCACCAAGCATGGAGTCTTGTCACCGGTGACTCACACACACTTACCTGCCAGCAGCTGCTGCTACAGAGATAATGGAGGCCTGGAAAGAACCAGAACCCCTTCCCTCATGTGGCCTGGGGCTGCTTAGCTGCCTTGCCTGTGCCACAGAGACCCAGGAATGTTGGGCCAGCACAAGGAGTCCACCACTCTTGTGATGAATTCTGTGCCTAGGGCCAAGCCCGGAGGAGCTGCAGCCTTCTGAGGCAGAGGGGAGATGATGAAAGAGATGAGAGATGCGGAGAACACAGAGCTGGCGCCAGCATAGATAGGGGCACTTACTGTTCCAGCTCAGAGCAGGAATGGTGGTTTACAAAGAAGAGTGCCCTGAGCTTCAGAAGGTGGTGTCTCCACAATGAAAGACTTGACATTCCAGGGAGACCTGACTGCCTACACGCAGCTACATTTCACTACCATTTAATTTTTCTTTCTTTTTTTTCTTTTTTGGCTTTTCGAGACAGGGTTTCTCTGTGTAGCTTCAGAACCTGGCACTACCTCTTATAGACCAGGCTGGCCTCGAACTCACAGGCCTGCCTCTGCTTCCTGAGTGCTGGGATTAAAGGCGTGTGCCACTACCGCCTGGCTATTTTATTTTTTTAAATTGGGCCAGTGAGATGGTTCAGTGCTTGCTATCAAGCTTTCCCACCTGATTTCAATCCCCAGGACACACGTGGCAGAAGAGCCTCCTGCAAGTTGTCCTCTGGCCTGCACGCATGTGCCGCCCTTTACATTTCATGTATGTATGTGTGTATGCTTGCACATACGGTGGCACACATGTGGAGGTCAAGGGACAAGGTGGGATCCGGGGATGACAGTCACGATGAGAGAGAACAGCTGCTCTAATGTCACATGGCAGTGAGTCAGGGAGCGAGCATGCAAACGAAGGCAGGTGGCCTCCAACACGCCAAATACCGCGGCTTGTCAGTCACTTTCACCTACTTCTCTGCAGCAGAAGCTTCCAGAAGGAAATGGAGTCGCATCTTTTGGGAGAAAGATGTTGTCTGGTGCAGATTTGTAAGGCCTGTCAAATTCTCTTTCACAATTTCCTAATAGCTAGCCTGTTTTCGACACATGTGTGTGACGGGCACTGATGGGAAGTGTTGATGCATGTACTGAGTCACCCACTCTCAACTTATAACCCTGGCAGACAGGAATTCTTGCTATCCATGTCCTCCTACTGACGAGAAGCCAAAGGCCGGGGAGGTGACATGATTAACTTATCTCAGAGCCACGAGGGAGCTTAGATAGCCTGAGCCTCTGAGCCCTTTGCTTGTCTCTGTTGCCTGGGTTAAAAAACAACATTGGTTCACATGTCTTGAAAAGAGTCCAGCAAAAATATGCTACAACAATGAAGGATCAAAAAAAAATGGCCAAAACTTGGGGAAAGTCATGAAAACTACAAAGGCACTTTTAAGAGTCCGAATAACTCATCCATATCTAAATCTAAAGCTTTATTAGCAAAGAGGGAGAGAAGGGTGTATGAACTCAACTTGGCTGAATAGTAAGGAACTAAAGGCCACTATTTCACTGACAAGCAGGCGATATAGGTTGGGAGATGCTTTTTAAAAATTAACTATTGTTGCTATGAGACTGTGGTGTGGCTCTATGGTACAATTTGTGCTTCAGCACATGAGGCCCTAGGTTCAATTGCTAGCATCAATAATCCCAGCACTCGGGAGGCAGAGGCAGGCGGATCTCTGTGAGTTCGAGACCAGTCTGGTCTACAGAGCTAGTCCAGGACAGGCTCCAAAGCCACAGAGAAACCCTGTCTCGAAAAAAACCAAAAAAAAAGTTATTGTTCTGATTAAATATTTTATTTAGCAGTGCCATAAAGTTCTCTAAAAGAAAATGGTGGAGTTGTTTTTAAAAAGTAAACAATAAAGATTCCTTTTTTGGTAATATTATCAACTCACAGATTCCAACTTGATTGTGTCTTGGCCCACTCCAATTATGTACACTAATGTTCCTGTCAGTGCAACTGTAGCTGCCTGAAGCTTATTTATGTCGGCTCCCGACACATTTTGCTATGATCTAGTAGGTTCTTCTAGCCTTTTTGCTATCAAAGTACTTTAATTGGTAGTGGTATCGCATCTTTATCATCCCGGCACTGGAGGAGGCTGAGGCAGAAGAATTGCAAGATAAAGGGACATTTGGACTATGCAGCAATGCTGCTTTAGGAAACCAACCAACTGGAGCTGGAGAGGTACCTCTATGGGTAACGCTTATGCTATGAAAGTATAAGAACCTGAATTCAAATGCCCAGCCCCCACATGCAGCCAGATGCACATGTGGTGACAGCCAAGAGATTCTGCCTCTGCGGAAGCTGCGTGCCTTGTGCTCGTGGCCTTGCTCTCCTATCTGTGTGCAAAAGTGCTACTCTAGACTATCAGTGGGCCAAGAACAGCCAAGCTTGCTTCCCCTCTTTGTATTTCTTAGAGCTCGAGGTACTGGAGCAGCAGGATATGTTACATTGTTCAACTCCGATGTCAGCTGGAACAAACCAGGTTCCCATGAGCAATGGAAGTTCTGCTTGGTGAATGTAGACTATAGCAAACTGAAGAAGGTCCCAACTTCCAAACTTCAGCTTTCAGCAGCGAACTATTTATAGTTAAGGGTCTTTTAGAAGCCACCTAACCAAGAAACAATTCTCATCTGAATGCATGGTGTCATGTTGATTCTTTGGAGTTTATTCTATTGATCAGTAAGTCTGTGAAAATTGAAGCGACAGAGACGGGGGTGGGGGAGAGAAGAGAGAGAGCAAGGAGCGCATGTCTCAAATAAGGTAAAAGATGGGGATCAACACCCAAAGGGGTCATCTTTTAGCATCCACTAAAACCATGGCACATGCACACCTGCCTTTACACACACACACACACACACACACAGAGCACTCGCGCGCGAGTCTATAAATCTTGTATATGTTCTTCCCAGACCCAGAATGCTTAAAGACTGTACTTACTAGCTCCAAAAGGATTTCTCTATGCCCTCCCAAGTAATGAAGATGATTGATAAAAACAAAACAAAACAAAAAAACTAATAAGAGAAAAAAAACCCATTAAACAAAAGGGCTCTGAATCATTTAAAGTAGGAAAGGGATAAAACCTAGTGAACTTGATGTAGTAGTTTTGATGATAAATGTAAATGCAATTTATCTTAAAAATAAATTTAATGCATTTAAAAAACAAAACCTTACAGATTACATTAGAAAAGTCAATTCTGTGGTATTTGAAAGAATCCACTCTCACACAAAGGCCAATGTAAGAGAATGAGAAAATATACAAAACAGATGCAAATTATATGAAACCAAAGGTCAAAATATTTAAACTAGTAGAATGTGAGACCAAAACAACCCAAGTAAAACGGCACTGAAATGTATAAAGATAATGTAAGATGGGGATTCAGTTAATAATATGGTTCGTCTGTCTTATTTAATAGCTTCCTTGAAAGAAACCCTTCTAGCAGACAATATGCCTCTTTTTCCTGGTGGCCACACTGCACTTACAGAAACCCAATCATGCTGCTCCAGGACTGGCACGTAAAAAGGCTTTAGGATAGGGGGTATAGCTTGGGGAGTGAGACTGTGCTCAGCATACACAAGGGTTCAATCCTTGTACTAAAAAGTCAGAATGATCCCTCCCCCAAACCCCACGCTCACAAACCCTCAAATATCTGTACAAAGAAAGGGCACATTATGGTAAGAAAGTCAGGCTAGGCATCATAGCAGACAACTCCCAGCAGGGTGTCTGGAGGGGCCAGATGCGGGCTCTTCCCAGGCTGTCTGTCTGTAAAGGCCAGGCCAAATGTCTCCTGGCTTAGGACCCACTGATGTGTGGCGAGCATCCTCTGCAAGTGGAAGATTCAAATGAAGGCTTTGCTGAGGTTGTTTCTGGGTTGCTGGTCATATAGACAGATTTCCGCTTGTGGAACCAGCAGCTCTCCATTTCCGAGGAAGGCGAGGCAAGTGGGCGGCGGGAGTAGGGGGAGCAGAGCTTCAAGCCCAGGTGCAACTCTTCAGTCTCATTGTTATCAATAAACAATGCTGACAAGCTGGGTCGAACTGCCCTGAAATTCTCTGGACTTTACTTCCACAGAGACACTATTAATCAATACACGTCATGCTTTGACTAGGAGACAGTGTCAAGCAGGAGCTGTAGCTGAACAGCTAATGCTGTGAATGAGGCTAACCACACCGCGGTTAACCCTTGCAGCACCAGAGCAGGGCACTGGCATCTCAATCTTTAGCTCCCCAGGCTGAGATGATTTCCATTTTTGAATCATAACCAAAAGGAAAAAAAAACTTCAATAAATATGATGAATAATAAGTAATAAAAATGCAAATGAAAGCAAGGTCTTTTTTTTCTCCCCACAATATAAGACTGATGAAGAAAAATAAGGGTGGTAATCCCCAGTGTGACGAGCATGAGGGGGAAGCAGGTTGTTGTGTGCACTGTGCTCAGGAACATAACTCCACAGACGCTCCCTCCAGTACACCTTTGTGATCTCGATCAAAGTCCCTTTTAAAAAACACATTTGATATGCCAGAAATGAAATAATTAGCATTTCAACATGCAGAGCCATTATAATTAAGATTGTGAACCGAGGAGGATTTCAACTGTACACTATAAGAAATAGCCCCACTGTCCAGGAATATGGGGCTGGCTGAGTATTATGTCTAGGCACTGTTATTCCAAACACTTTTGGGGAAGTCAGTATTGGAGCACAACCCTGTTTGTAGCATGTCACACATCCTTCTAGCCCTGTTTGTGGCATGTAACACATTCTTTTCTATTTTTCTTTTTTTTTAGGACAGGGTTTCTCTGTATAACAGCCTTGTCTGTCCTGGAACTCGCTCTTGTAGGCCAGGCTGGCCTCTGTAGCACTTGCACTACGGGAAGGAATGGGAGCCGGGCACTAGGCTAGAGATTTACAAACATACACACAGAGACAGAAACACGGGCACACAGGTCATCCTTGATACAAGAATGCCAAGAATGCCCCTTTATTGTGCTCAGGGGCAGCTTATATAGTGCTCTGGCCATGCCCCAGCTCTCGGGATCTTTCAGCTACAGGCTCGTCAGAACCCACTCCCCTCCCTTCAGGGTCTTGTGCTCAGAGCAGCTGCAGGCTGCTCAGAACAGAGGAAAACAAGTTGTTTCACTCCAGCAGGCCAAGAGTCTGAGGCAGGCCAAGAAAAGTCAAGGGGCCAGGGGCCTACAGTTCCCAACAGCTCCCCCTTTCCTATATAATTAGTCCAGGCCTGTCTTGGGTTGCAGAAGCGCATATTCACATCTTATCCGTCATAAAGAACACTTGCCTCAGCAAGCAAGGCCTCTGTCTTAGGTTGACTGTGACAGGCTTCTGTCTTACCTGTCTCTGCCTCACTGATCTTTCTGTAGCCTGCTAACCTCTACTGTGCTCAGAGGAAGCCCACTTTCTTGGGCAAATAGCGATATTACACCGCTGCTGCTGCTGCTTCATGTCGTAGAGGCAGAGCAACAGAAACCTCCAGCTACAGGAGTTCCTAAGACCAGTTGTTCAGCAAGCCTAGGCCGTATGGGAGTGGCTGGACTGGCATGGGCGTGGCACAAATATAATGAAGGAAAGGGAGCAGCCAACCACATGCTCCGACTGTTCTTATAAAAGGAGGGGTATAAGTCAAACTGAAAAATGCCCTGGTGAAAATTGTCCACGGAATTCTGGATCTCTAAGACAGTGGCAACCTGTCTGGCTAAGGGATCAACAGTGCTAGCCACAGCAGTCGTCTGACTGGTGGCAATTCTGGCTGTCTTGGAGGCTGCAGAAGTGACAATAGCAGCACCTGTGGTGATCCCAAAGTCTTGGAGGGACCGCTCAGCACCAGGTGACTCACTGGGACAAGCACCAAACCAGTAACCTGGACTACAATGGCAGTCATCTCGTTAGCCCAACAGCTGTTCAAAAGACACAAAACTTAAAAACAGTTAGGGGCAGAATCATTCAAGGTATAATTAGCCATAGACAGTCACATGAGAAGCCCTATTTTGGCTCTGGTTTTCCATCTTGCTGTGCTGTCAAACAAGGTAGAATTCTACACAGCCAAGGGTTCAAATTTTTTTTTAAGATTTTATTTATTTATTATGTATACAACATTCTGCCTCCATGGATGCCTGCAGGCCAGAGGGTGCCAGATCTCATTACAGATGGTTGTGAGCCACCATGTGGTTGCTGGGAATTGAACTCAGGTCCTCTGGAAGAACAGTCAGTGTTCTTAACCGCTGAGCCATCTCTTCAACCAGGGGGTTCAAAACTTAAACAGGCATGAAGTCCACAGAGATGCCATCCCATGAAGGTAGACACTACACCACATTGAGCTGGATTCTAGACATGAAACTCCTGAGAATCCTTGCTGACATTCTTGTAAAGTGATCACATCACGATCCCTCCTCACCACGATTAATAATGTGCTCTGGACATAAGTCGTAGTACCAGGCCAACATTTAACACAAGGAGAAGGAAATTTCAGCAGAAATAAAACACAAACTGCTAGATAGTTTCCACATACCAATAACATTATTATGTCTCCAATCAACGGAAATCGCTGGCTGTTCCATAGCCCAATCCGTGGAAAGGAAGTTCGGCCACATGGGACTATCCAGGCCTACCTGCATGAGCACCAGCGGCTTCTCCTGACTGGGGCTCATTTTACCTGTTGCTGTGGCTGATGGTCAGGAGAACTGTCCGTAGGATGCACAAGCGGTTCAGGAATCCAAATGGGGCTTTGACTATCCTGTGGAAATACACATACACTTCCACGCCCCCAAATGAGGTAAGGATGCAATCCAGGGGAGCTAGCGAAATAATTTTACAGGCTCAGTGGTCAGAACTGCCCCCATAGCTTGCAAAATATCCCTTCCCCATAAGTTTAGGGGAAGGTTTTCCAGGACAAATGATCTAAAAAGGCCCTTATGACTTTCGTCATCATTTCAATCTAGATATTGGGTACTGCACTCCGGGGTACCAGCCCCTGGAGTGCTGTAGAGGCCAGTTATAGAGGCCAGACTGTGAGCCAATATTTTTTAGCAATCACAGAAGAATCAGCCCCTGGATCTGGAAGACCTCCAAACTTTTCCCCATTAATTGTTAATGTAAGTGTGGGGTGGTTCTCTAAACTAGAAACCCAAAAAGTTCCAGGGAGTCCCCTGGAGCCAGACCCTTCATTTCCTCGTTCTTGTTTTAGGAATGGATTATAGAGCAAAACATAGGCAAAAGTATTAGTTGAGCTATTCTTGCTCCTTGAGGGATGCCAAGGACTCCCACCCTGGCTTTAAACATAATTTTAATTTCTCCAGTATAATCATAGTCTAATTCCTGGTAGAATTTTAATCCCTTTAAGTGCTGAACTACTTTTCCCCAGGACTATTCCTATGGACCTCTCTGGAATAGATCCATATAATTCAGTTCCCAAGGCCTGCACACCCATCTGTGGGGTCAATACTGCCCAGGCGGAGGTACAAAGGTCCAGTCCAGTGCTTTCTGGGGTGCCTCGGACAAGGTCGTGGACAGTGAGGCATTTCTTTGAGGAATGAATCTGATGGGAACAGCTGGTTCACTCATTACCCCATATACTTGCATTTTGGGGGCCCAGAGTAGGCACCTCCTCCCATTTCCCAACACAGGGAGGGGATTTCCTTGAATGTCAGCTCAAAAGTGGCTCTCATTAGCCCAATGGACCCTGCTCTGACATGTCAGACAAATACCTGAATTTTCCATGGGCTGACTACCCACCCCGCTACCCACAGGGCAATTTCTTCTAAAATGTCCCAGTTGCCCATATTGAAAACACGTCTTTGGTCTAGCTCCACCTCAACTTCCACTAAGAGCAAGCGAAAATATTTCCATGGGAAATTCTTCTGGTCCTTGCTCTTTCAAAGCTTTTTGAAGGTCAGCTTTTACCTGCTCCCAATCAGGAATATTAAAACCCTTGCCTGAGAAAACCAGGGACTAAATTCTAAAACTGTGTTAATAAACTCTGTGCTGTCTCAGTTTTT
>NW_004949229.1:389972-392032 GCF_000317375.1 Microtus ochrogaster | reverse complement strand
CACACACACACACACACACACACACACACACACACACACACATTAATGGAGCTGGGAGGGATGGCTCAGTGGTTATGAGCACTTGTTACTCTTCCAGAGAACCTAGGAGCATCCCCATGACAGCTCACAGGCATCTGGAACTCCAGCTCCAAGGGAGCTAATGCCTTCTTCTGGCCTCCTTGGGCAATAGCACACACATGGTATAGAGACACACATGCATACATGTAAAATAAGAACTAACCTAAAAATTTTGAAATATACATATATTTAGTGTGTGTGTGTATGTGCGCGCACATATGCATGTGTGCACACATGTGTGCTTGCGTATGAGTCAGAAGGGAGCTGGCAGGGGTTGGTTCTTTCCACTGTGTGGATACCAGGGGTCAGACTTAGATTGTCAGGCTTAGCTGAAAGTCCTTTTACCCGTTGAGCATTCTCACGGATCCAGGGCATATGCTCTCGGTGCCAGCGCTCATCTGCTGCAGATCTTAGAGTCAGTGAGGAAAAGCAACTATGTTAAGTACAACTTGAAGGGACTGTGTTGTTTGGAGCCCAGAGTGTTCCGTCATTCCAGCACAAATATGTTTTTCTTTCTTTTGTTCATTGTTTCAGATTTTACCCTTGTGGTGCTTCCCACACTCACAAAATTAACAAAACTTTTCTCCCCTCCCCTTGCCAATCAGCGCTTGTATTAATTGGGCTTTGGGGTGCAGCCAAAGAGCCCCCATAGAAACTCAAGGGGACAAAAGGAAGCCCCATTCCATCACACATGAAGGCTCGAAACACAGAACGCATCCTAGGGAAGTTCAGCTAATGAAAGCCCATGCCCAAGGAAAGCCAAGCACGTGCCCTCTCCCAGCGGTGTGGACAGATGGAAACCTCAGTCTCTGATGTTCAACATAACCCCCTGCCAAAACCAGCGCGGTCCTTAGGCATACCCAACAGAA
This sequence comes from Microtus ochrogaster, assembly GCF_000317375.1. NCBI lineage: Eukaryota > Metazoa > Chordata > Mammalia > Rodentia > Cricetidae > Microtus > Microtus ochrogaster. The sequence continues at coordinate 391,085 of NW_004949229.1, read as the reverse complement.
AACTACCAGACTGGAAACAAAGTCTTTGGAGGTACACGTTCTATCGACTTGAAATAATCACCATAAAGTAAATTGTGATTCTAGTGCTGGGAGGTGGAGATGGAAGGTCAGGAGCGGGGGTGGGGGAGTGCCGTTATTGGATACAAAGTGAGTCAAGGCTAGATTGGGCTGCATGAGATTTTTTTTTCATAAAAAAGAATGAGAAAAACGAGACAAAAAAAATAACAAAACTGAACACTGGGTACTTTCTCACCCTACTTAGAATACCAGAGGTCCTGGGGAAAATGTGGAGAAGAGGGAACTTCCTGTACAATTTTGGAGATAATATAAATTTCCACAGCTGCTGGAGAAAACCGTAGGATACCTTAAAAATTAACAGACTGAACTTCCACATGATGGCACAATCCCACTTTTGAGTGTTTCTCTAAATGAAATGAAATCGGTACAGTGAAGAGGCCTCTGCTTTGCTGTACTTGGTGTATACTGAAAGACCCTCAGAGTGGTCCTTCCCCCAGGAGGAGACCCCTAACCCAAGGCACTGTCGAGACCACTGACTGCAATTAGCAAGAGGTTTATTGGGTGGGCATAGGTACCTGTGGGCGGCAAAGTCCTTTCGGAGGACTTGCACGCCTGTAGGCTGGGAGAAGGTCTTTTTATAGGAAAAGGGTGGCAAAAGCAGGCATACAGAAGCAATGCATGGTTACAGGGATCTCATTGGTCAGTTCGAATGAGGCCATGGGTTCATTTAGGGGACAAGTTTCCCAGAGACATGAAGGTCTGATAATAATAGCAGGCTTGGCCCTATCTAGGGTACATGTAGTTTTTCCCAGAACTGTTCGTTCCCCTCCTAGGCCTGGTGTCTGACCACAGATATCCTGTTTTGGCCGCCTAGGAGTACTGACTTTACCTTGAACTTACATTTGTTTGTGTGAAAGCCTTGCAAAATGGCATTACAGCAGCTAAGCTGGGGTCTTTCATATACAATGGGTAGTAAATGGAAAGAGGCCAGAGAGCCAGTTTTTTATATACGCCTTAACCATTTGAATAACGAGCGGATAAAGGAAACATGCTATATTCACATAAGGTTTCTGGGGTAGTAAGAAGGATGAAGCC
>NW_004949229.1:371222-388097 GCF_000317375.1 Microtus ochrogaster | reverse complement strand
GTAGCAATGCGGTCCCTAAAAGAACTTTCCAGAACCTTATCCCAGAAGGATAAAGGAACTTCTAGAAGAAGCCTCTGGGATGTAAGAAGGAATAGTGGTCAATAGGCCACACAGGAAGTCCTTGCGTAGAAAACGAAAGGTTTATTTCTTTTAGTTTTCATTGAGTCGGCCCAGCTGACTGTGGGTGGTCCCACCCCTGGGCAGGTGATACTGCGTTTTATGGAATAGCAAGCCATGGGATCAAGCCAGTTAGCAGCATTCCCCCATGGCTTCTGGTATTCAAGTGATAGAATGTGTGTATACCTGTAAACTGAAACCGACTGTTTCCTCCCGTGTTGGCTTTTGCCATGGTGATGATCATGGCAACAGAAAGCAAGCTGGGCTATCTCCAGGATCTCTCCACCATGTATGTTATGGTGTGTGCAGTGCCTTCACAGGCCGTCATGTGCTCTCGCTCTCTTTCTCTCCTCTCTCTTCTCTTTCTCCCCCGACCCCTTTGTTTTTCCCAGACAGGGTTTCTCTGTGCAGCAGTCTTGGCTGTCCTGAAACTCACTCTGTAGACCAGGCTGGCCTCGAACTCACTGACATCCCAAGTACGGGGATTAAAAACATGCGCCACCACACCCACCCAGTGCAACCCGTGCTTTTAGCCACTAGCAAGGTTAACCTTGCTGACAGCGCTGAGTATGGACCCCACCCCCCCAGTTTGATCCTTAACTCAGCTCTGGCTGACAACTTGATTGTAACCTTTGCGCGCCTAAGATCTTGAGGTAGCAGGCCCTGAACACTACCCAGATTCCTGAACCATAGGATTTGTGAGCTAAGAAATATGTGATGTTACAGCTACTAAATTTAGTGTAGTAATAGACAATAAAATGTCATTTCTCCCAACATTTATGAAAAGATTGTCAACAACCCAACCCCAGAAAGGCTTTTTGTAAAAATTTTCAAATGAACTCTAAAATGTCTTTGATAAAGCAAAGGGATTGTAATAGTCCAAAGAATTTTGGAAAAGCACACAAAGTTGGAGAACTCAGGAACTGGTCTCAGAAGTAAGTCAGTGAGATCTCGGGAAAAGAAAAGAACAGAGAGGATGGTGTAGACCCACAGAAGTAGAAAGATGATTTTATTGTTTTCATTGAAAATGTGCTACATTTTAGTGTGTGTGTTTGTGTGTGGGTGTGTGTGCCACGGTATGCACACACAAGTCATACACTTCCGGACAATATGCAGGAACAGACCTCTCCCGCCATGTGCGTCCCAGAGCGTCCACTTCCGCTGTCAGACTTGATGGCAGCTGTCTTTTTCCACTGACTCATCTTGCTGGCCCCAAAGGCATTTTTTAAAAAGATAATCTCTTTAAGGAATGTTTCTGGGACTACTGAGTACTCCTATCTTGCAAACCAAAGAGCTTTGTTGCATACAAACACGAGCAAAATGCTTCAACAAAATTTTAGATGCTTGAGTAAGTGTGACAAATGCCTCAGTGGGCCTGGGTGGGGGAAATGGAGATATTCTCCAATTTTCATAACTAAAGAGTATGCTTTTTTTTTTTTTGACACAGGGTTTCTCTGTGTCGCCCTGGTTGTCCTGGAACTAGCTCTTGTAGACCAGGCTGGCCTCAAACTCAGAGATCCGCCTGCCTCTGCCTCATGTGCTGGGATTAAAGGCGTGCGCCACCACTGCCACCCAGCCCTAAACAGTACACTTTCAAACTTAGAAATAAAGATTAGAAATTAAACAAAATCATGTTAGAAGGAAAGTAGTGTAAAAACCTTCCGAGTCCCTAGAGGGGAAAAATAGAGAACACTGGAAACTGGATTATCCGAGCAAAAGTCAAAGAGGAAGTGAAACAACACCTGAGACACAGAACACACAAAAAGATGAACTCGAAAACTGAGTTGTCACAATAAAACAAACGGGTAAAATTGCTTAGGGCTGGAGAGACGGCTCACTGTTTAAGGGTGCTTGCTAGTTCCCACAGTTTCCCGGCACCCCTGGTAGGCAGCTCACACAGGCCTGGAACTCCAGCCCCAGCTGATCTGATGCCCTCTTCTGGGCATAGCTACACACAGACACACACGGACAAAATTTTAAACATCTTTTAAAAATGGGTAAAGTTTTTTGTTTCTCCTTTTATACTTTCTGCGATGAAGTCTCATTATATGGTTCAGGCTGCCTTGAGACTCCCGGGCTTCCTGCCTCTGCCTCACAAGTGCTGGGGTTTTAGGTGCGCACACAGTTGCTTGTTCCCTCCACACACACAAAAGACTAGATATGGTGGCATATGCTGTGCTCCCAGCACCTAGGAGGTGGAAGCGGGAGTTTAAGGTCATCCTTGGTCTTGTAGTGAGTTTGAGGTCAGCTTGGGCTACAGGAGAGTATGGAGAGAGAGAGGGAGAGAGAGAGGGAGAGAGAGAGAGAGAGATTGAGAGAGAGAAAGGAAGAGAAAGAAAGAAGAAAAGGACACACATAAGCAACGAGCAAAGGTCACAAGTATAATTCGGGAAGCTAGACGAAGCAGATTCTGGGAAAAGAAAGCATTATGGAAATTCTTTATAATAGACAAATAGAATTCAAAACAGCAAACATTTAATAAGACAAAGAACGGTATTTTATCATCATATAATGTATAATTCATGAACCTTTATGTACCCTCAACAGTAGCAAAACAAAGAGAGAGGATTAGATTGAAACACAGCGACGAGAAAAGTCGGAAAATGTCCTGTCAGAGCTTTCCACTCCGCTGCTCCCAAGCCCCTCTTGCTCATTCATGCTCCAAGACACTCTCTTAAGGCTTTGATGGTGACAGATAATTTACATTTTGCCAGAAATTTATGCGCAACAAAGTGTTTACTGTTCTACCTTATATGTAGGTGTGTACGTGTATATATATATATCTGTGTGTATGTATATATTGTGTAGATATATTATATATGTATATATATTTAATTTTTTCCTTTGCTGGGGATGAAAACCAGGATGTCACTCATGCTAAGCAAGTGTTCTACCACTGAGCTACATCCCTTGCCTAACAAGTTTCTATTTGAAGTACTTACAGCAATTTTAAGTATAATCTAAAGATTCTTTCTCTAGTAATCAAAGAGCTTTTATGTTTTTTCTCTGTCTCTCACTATGATGACAAACTCATAGAATTAAAATTTTCTTTCCCTTAGAGTCAATCTTAATAGGAAGTGTCAAAAATATTGCAAATCACTCCATGTGCCATAATATAATATAAAATACCAGGAAATTGAAAATTACTGTAAAACAGTTAATTACTGTTAATTGTACTGTAGATATTCAATTTTCTCCATTGTTTTACTGTTTTCTTGAAACAGGGTTGCACGTAGCCCTGGCAGGCTTTAAACTTGATATGTAGCCAAGGCTTGTTTTCAACTCCTGATGCCCCTGCCTCCAGAGTGTCGGGATCATAGGCGTATAGCACCAGACTTGGCTTTGTTTTCACCATTTTTAGCCTGCGTTTGTTTGTGTGGATTTGCGAGTACATTTTATCATATGTGTAGCTTTGTGTACTAATCATCACAGTCAAGACACAGACATGTTCCTTCATCACTAAGGAATACTATCTCAGAATTTTGCATTTGCATGTAGTTCCCATTCTGGCCTCCTGTTCTTGTTGCCTGGCAACCACTAATTTGTTCTTCTCCTCTATGGTTTTATTATTCCGAGCATATTATACGGATGGAATCATACAGTGTATAACCTTTTGAGGTTAACTTTTTTCACTGTGAATAATGAGCTTGAGGTCCATGCAAGTTGTTGCCAAAATATCAATAATTCATTGCTGTTGATTTCAAAATACCATTCCAATCTACAGATGTACCGAAGTTTGCCCAATCATTCAGCCACTGAGATAGATTTAGGATGTGTCTAGCATTTTGCTATGACAAGTAAAACTGCCGTGAGCATTCATACACAGTATTTTCTCTGAACAAAGTTTTCTTTGGGATAAATGTTAAACAGTGGGAATATTCAGTCACATGGTTAATGCGTGTTTTAGTTTTGACAGTTTTCCAGAGTGGCTGGACCACTTTCCATTTCCCCTAGCTAGTTATGAAGTGACCCAATCCTTCACACCCTTACCAGTATTTGGTATTATTTTATTTGTTAAGATTTTGCTTTTTAAATTTATTTTCTTTTATTTTTGTGTGTGTATCTATATGTGTAGGTGCCAGAGGAGGCCTGAAGCTGGAGCTACAGACACTGTGATCTGCCATGTGGGTGCTGGGAATCGAACCCTAGTCCTTGCAAAGGTAGCACATGGTCTTAACCACTCAACTGTCTCTCCAGGCCCTAAGAATTTTTTCATACAATCAAAACTGTGTTTTGAGCACAGTTTTCCTCCAACTCCTCCCCAGGTCCTCCCCACTAACCCACTCAACCTGATGTTCTCTCTCTTCCTGCCTCCTCAAGAAAACAAAAACAGTCTCCCCGAACAAAAACCAAAGCAAACAAATAAACAAAAAAATCAACAAGATGAAAAGTAATAAACAGACAAACAAAAATCACCCACTGCCCACCCACAAAGCAAAACCCCATGGAGGTAGTTTTGTGTTGGGCATGGGGACTGCCCTGGAGTGTGGTTGACATACCCAGTGACACGCCATTGAAGAAAGCTGAGTTTCATTTGCAAAAGGCTTCTTGGCTGGAGGTGGGGCCGAGTGTCTTCTCCCCCCTCTCATACTGGAACCTTGTCTGTCTGGAACCCGCGCAGGCCTGGTGATGCTGCCACAGTCTCTGCGAGCTCATATGAGCCTTGGAGCATCACTAGGCTTGCAGTATCAGGAATCTGCGTTCCCTTGAATTGCCCACCACCTCTGGCTCTTAAAGTCTTTCGGCCTCCTCTCCTGCTTAGACCCCTGAGCCTTGAGGGGAGGGATTTTAGGAAGGTATCCCACTTAGGGCTGAGTGCTCCATCTCATTCCCTGCACATTGTCCTGACTAATCCCCATCTGCTGCAAGAAGCAGCTGCTCTGATAAAGGCGGAGGGATGCTCTGATCTATGGCTAGAACAATATGTCATTAGAAGTCGTTTGTTGCTGTTTTTAGCAGAATAATAGCAGCAGACTTCCCCCGAAACCCGTGACCTTTCTAGTCTCAGGTTCTCGGTCACCTTAGCGGTGTCAGTACGAGTTCTGTCTCACAGACTGGGCCTTAAATCCAGTTTAAACCGTGGTTGGCTGTTCCCATAATATTTGTGCTACTATAGCACCAGCATATTTTGCAGGCAGGCAGCTGGTTCATGTTTCAGGGTTTGTAGTTGGGTGATTTTGATGGTTACCACACCCTCCTGGTAGCATTCAGAGTACCTTCCAGCACCATGGATGCTAGTCAGTAGAGGTCAAACTTTTATTTGAGCACCAATCCAATTCTTCCTGTTCAATGACTTAAGTAAGCCACGGCGTCTCCAGCAATAGCTTTACCGTCAGGCTACACAGGGTAGTCAACAGTCTTGGTGACAGCCTATGATGTTTGCGGGGGTTATAGAGCCCCTTCAGCCAATGACTCGATAGGCTATAACCCATTCGTGACGCTAGAGTTTGTATTTGGTGGCATAAGATGTGGGGGCCTTGTTTCCCCCATTATATGGGGACTCCATTTAAGTTCATTTCGTTTATGTACATATTTTAGGGGGCTTCTTGAGCAGCAGTTCCCATATGGTTTTTTTTAAATATTTATTTATTTATTTATTTATTTATTTATTTATTTATTTATTTATTTATTATGTATACAATATTCTGTCTGTGGTGCAGGCCAGAGAGGGGACCAGACCTCATTACAGATGGTTGTGAGCCACCATGTGGTTGCTGGGAATTGAACTCAGGACCTTTGGAAGATCAGGCAGTGCTCTTAACCTCTGAGCCATCTCTCCAGCCCCCCATATGGGTTTTTAAGAGGCCTTTAGTGTTAGTTGTTGTCCTCCTCGTGGCCTTCGTTTTGTTTACCCTACTCTCGCATCCGCTCCTCGTGTCATCCTCCTGTTCTACTTTCCCTGCATCTCTCTGTACCACTCTATCTTACCCCCCTTCTTCTAATCTCCGCGGTGACTTGGAGTGTAGCACACATAAGCATTTGGTGCTATCGCTTTTGATTTTTGCAATTCTGTTGAGTGAACAGTGTGCTCCTCCTCTGCTTCCCTGCTCCTCTCCCCTCTCTCTCTTCCTTCCCTCCCCCTCCTCCTTCTTTTGTATATTCAGGAAACAAGTCCTTTGTAGGGTTGTGGGGTATCCACCAGAGGAGACTGCTCGGACATGAGTTTAAACTAATAACAAATGTTTACTAGCTAACAGAAAACTACATTGGGATCCCAGTGGAATCCTGAGCCTTTCTTAGGGTGAGCTTTTAAGCACAAAAACCATGTTCTGGATTGACATACTCAGTTAACAAGAGCAGTTAGCCAAAAACAGAACTACAGAAAACCAAAAAGCAAGGTTAGTGTACTTATAGACTTTCCCAGATCTAAGGATTTTTGATGGATTAGGCCTTTATTTTAGATTTGGCAGGTGGTACTGTCTATGTGTTGAGTTTTACATCCTAAATGGCAGTTTCATCATGGAGTCAGTTGTGCTAATGTCTGAGGGCCTTCTAAGGAAGGTCTGGGGGCCTGCCTGTTATTTGCAGATATTTTCCCCTAGCATGAAGCTTGTATTTCCATCCTTTTGATAGGGTCTTTCATTGTACAAAAAAAAAAAAAGCTAAAGTCCAATCTATTGACTTCTGTGGATTATCCTTTTCATGTCTTGTCTAAGAAACTACTATGATTTTTCTCTTGAACTTCCCTCATAAGTTTTGTATGCACATGTGTGTTTCGAGACAGGGTTTCTCCGTGTAGCACTGGCTGTCCTGGAACTCCCTCTGTAGACCAGGCTGGTCTCGAACTCACGGAGATCCTCCTGCCTCTGCCTCCTGAGTGCTGGGATTAAAGGTGTGCGCCACCACTGCCCCGCTCTTCTAAAAAGTTTTTAAGTTGCTGTCTTATGTTAAAATTCATGATCTATTTTTAATCTCTTTTTTGTGTACTATTCAGTGTAAATTTTTTTTGTGTTTTTAATTTTGCTGATGGCTGTCCCATCGGTTCAGTGGCATTTGTTGAAAGGACTACTCTTTCTCTATTGAATTGCTTTTGCACCTTTGTAACAAAGGAAATTGATTCGCGTGGTTATTTTAGTCTGTTTGCAGATTCTCCGTTGCTCCATGGATGTCTGTGCGTCTTCTGCCCCTAACATCATGCCATCTAGCTTCCTGTGGCTGCAGAGAATGTTGCTATCTGGCGACACATTATTCCCGACTCACTCTTTTTTGTTATTCTTTTTTGTTGTTCCTCCCCCTCCTCCAGGTAACAGTCCTAGCTGTCCTGGAACTAGCTCTTGTAGAACAAGCTGGTCTCAAAATCACAGAGATCCTCCTGCCTCTGCCTCCAGAGTGCTGGGATTAAAGTCATGCGCTACCACCGCCCGGCCCTTGTTGTTTTTCTTAGTTCATTCCTATTTTTTTAATTGTTTTCACCATTCTCTTTCCTTTGTCTTTTTTAGCAGACCTTTTAGAATAACCTTGTTTAAGTCTACCAAAAAAACTCCTGTTGGATTTCTGATAGAACGTGTGTTAAACTTCTATATCAGCTCAGGCAGAATTTACATGCTTGCTAAGTCTGCCATTTCTAAACTGGATTCTTTTCATCAGCATTTAAAAAAATTCAGTATACAGAACTTATGTATGTCTTGTTAGATTTATATCTAGGTAGTTTTTTGAAACATAAAAATTTTGAGACAGGGCCAGGCGGTGGTGGCACACGCCTTTAATCCCAGCACTTGGGAGGCAGAGGCAGGCGGATCTCTGTGAGTTCGAGGCCAGCCTGGTCTAGAAGAGCTAGTTTCAGGACAGGAACCAAAAGCTACCGAGAAATCCTGTCTCAAAAATCCCCCCCCCCAAAAAAAAATTGAGACAGGATTCTCACTGTGTAGTCTTGACCTATCTGGAACTGTCTATGTAGAACAGGCTGCCTTTGAAGTCACAGAGATCTGTTTGCCTCTGCCTACCACATGGTGGGGCCGATGACATGTGCTACCACACATTCCGGGCTTAAATAACAATTTTAGATGGCATCATGTTTTTTTTATTTTTATTATCATTTTTTCTTCTTTTTTTGAGAGAGTGTCTCATACAGCACAGGTCGCCCTTAAACTCATTCTGTAGCTGACCTTGAACCGCTGTTCTGTTCCTCCTGCCTTCGCTCCCACGTTCTCCACCACACCCAGCTGTGCTTTGAATTTTGACAGTGAAATTTCCATAAAGTGGATGGTGGTGGCACGTGCCTTTAATATCAGCACTCAGGATGCAGAGGAAGGCAGTTCTCTGTAAGTTTGAGGCCAGCCTGGTCTACATAGTGAGTTCCCGGACAGTCAGGGCTGTTACACAGAGAAACCCTGTCTAGAAAAACAAAGACCTAAAGGAGAAAGAAAAGATAGTCTTGCTGAACTCATTATTCTTCAAGTTTTTTTTCCTCTCCAGTAAATTCCTGAGGATTTTCTATGGAGACAATCCTCTTACCTATGAATAGGGATGGATGGTTTCTCTTTCTCCTTTTCCATCTACAATCTTTTTATTTCCATCTCTTGCTTTATTGTAACTGTTATGACTCTCAGTACTATGTTCATTAAGAGGAAAGCATTCGTCTTCACCATTGAATATGATGCTAACTGTAGGATTTATCAAGTTAACCAAGTTCCCCTAATTTACAAAGTGTTTATTATGCATGGGTGTTGATTTTTTTTCAAGTAATTTTTCTGAATCAATTCCTTTAGCCTATTAATATGGCTAAAGAATTAGATTGGAGTTTTTTTTTTTTTTTTTTTGGTTTTTCGAGACAGGGTTTCTCTGTGGTTTTGGAACCTGTCCTGGAACTAGCTCTTGTAAACCAGGCTGGTCTCGAACTCACAAAGATCCGCCTGCCTCTGCCTCCCGAGTGCTGGGATTAAAGGCGTGCGCCACCACCGCCCGGCTGGAGGTTTTTTTTAAAAAAAAAATTTAGATTAAAAAAAAAATTCTGTGTATGTTTGTACGGCATGTATGTGTGTGTCCCATATGCCAGGTGCCCATGGAGGTCTGAGGAGGGTGACAGATTGCCCTGCAGCTGGAGTTCCAGATGGGGATGAGCTGGCATGTGGGTGCTGGGAATCTAGTGCTGTTAAATCCTTGAGCCGTCTCTCCAGTCCCAGCTGATTTCGGAATATCAAACACTTATATTCTGAAACACACCTCTAATTGATCATGGTGCATACAGTTCTTTTTCTATATTGTTGAGTTTGATTTGTAACCTTTTCACAGAATCTTGTGTCCAAGTTCATAAACAAGCTTGTGTAAGTTTTGATTTTTTTTTTCAAACCACCTTTGTCTGCTTTTGCTATTAGGATGACATTGTCTTCATAAAATGAATTGGGAGATATTCTTTCCTCTTCAATTTTATGAGATAGTTTCTGTAGAGTTGGGGATAAAATTCACCGAATTTTAAAGCCGAGTTAACACCCTTGAAATCACTGACTGGAACCTGTGCTTCACTATTGACTCCAGAGACCCAATTTTTTCTCTCCAGGTTGCCAGAACCAATTGTAGATTTGTTTATCTTGAGGGATTAACTGAGGAATAAAATGACTGTTTTATGACACAGAGTACAAAGAAGACAGATCCAGAGTAGCCGGAAAAGCCATTTCCTAACAAAATTGACATTTGCTCTGCTCACTGCACTGTAAGCCCAGGAAATGACAAATTCAAATGCGGAGGAGAGAACAAAGCAAAGCCGCAGGGCTGCCGAGCCTCGGCTGCCAGAAGCAGGGGAGTGAATGCAGGCAAGGCAGCTTCTGGCCCCGAGAAGGTGCAAACACACAGCTGAAACAAAATCGACCTTTGTAGGAAAATGAGGAGATCACCAGGGAAGGAAGTCGAGGCAAGGTAGCCAAGAAAGGAGGTGTGTTACATCAGTAACCACTATGGGGGCTTCAACCTACTTTGCTGGAAAATTCTGAGAAGCAGCTCTCACACTCTGAGAACAGGCTCTCACACTCTTCAGTCACCCCACAAGACAGAAGCAGCTGGGATGTCTCTGCACCAGCTTCTCTCAGTCTCTGAGGGAGAGCAACTCAAGACCAAATTGACCTAACCTATTTTTTTTTTTTGGCATGCTTGCATAAAGCCCTGGTGCAGGAGACTACCCTGAACAGAGATGCCTAGGGATTGGCAGACTGGAAGTCCTCTAGGCAGTAAAAGCCAGGAGATCCAGGTAGCCCATTTGCAGCATCATCCACAGTAGGACTTGGAAGTTACATTTTGGACACAGTGAGAGAAATTAGTTTCCAGAGAAATATTTGCATAATATTAGAAGGAAACCATGAATAGCGTGATTTAATTTGTTGCAAAAATTACTTGAACTATGGAAATGTATTCCACACAAATGACTCTAAAATGTTTTTGTGAGAAATAATGTTCCTGCCAGACACAGCGGCACGTGCCTCAAGTCTTGGCTACATCTGGAGAGCTGGGACAGGAGAGCCCAGGAACCCAGAGCTGGAGGGCAGTCTGGGCTACAGGACTAGACAGGTCTCAAAACACAATCCCTTTGATGTTGTGCCTTCATAAGTAGCTTGTGATGGGAGAGAGACTGGCAAGGTGCTGCCATTGCATAGAGCATTTTATTCTGATTGAAATGGAGGCCAACTGGCTGTATTCACTAGAGCGTGCTTAAAGAGTTACATTCATTTGCACAACATGGCAAAGCACCCTGAATCAGAAAACAACGACAACAAGCTAAGAATAACCTATGGATTAATATTTAAAGTTTCTGAAGAGATGATGTCATAATAAAACTCTTCAGACAGAGAGTATAATGACATTACTCATAGATTTCCGGAAATGCTGAGCCAACATCTTTTAACACTGAAAGCTTATTTATAGAAATCTGTAATAATTATTGATCTAAAATAGGCTTAGATTGTATTAGAGTCTCTAAAAGATTCCATGAGGGAGTGATGTTTTTTTTACCGTGGCCCATAACCATCATATCTTTTCATTGTCGTCTTCAGAAGCTTCTCATCTCTGCGAATGTTGGAGAATTGGGGGAGATGTAATTTGACAGGTTAATTTGAATGCCAAAGATTGTCATAATTTCATATCGTCAGGGAGAAATGAATATTCACTTTTCCCAAAATACAGAAGGAAATGATTTACCCTTTGAGAACTTTAAAAAACGATACACTTGAATATTTTAAGCTTAATGTCATTTCTATGACTCATAGCTGAATATAATACTGTAAATTTATAGACTAGGCTCACACAGTTTTGAATTTTGGGCCATATTCACTTTTTCTTACCTTTCTTGGCCAAAGATGTTGGGCCTCTCATGTTGCTTCCAAACAAAGATTTAAGAGGGAAATGGAAAAAATATTCTGTTACTAAAACCTGATTAAATTTGTATACTTACTAAATTACAGCCATCAGTTTGATGTAAAAATCAGCCATAAGCTAATTTTAAATGAAAGGACATGTAAAATAACTTAATGAGCTACAGGTTACAAAATTGAAGCCTTCAAATGTGACTTGATGTGAATGAACATTTCCTCAAGTTATCAATCATATTCTAGGGACAATTAGCACTATTTAGGGGAGCTGCCCTGTGGTATCGCCATAGGAAGAGGTTCTATAGGATGTAAAGTCACTTACTGCACACCCCCTTTTCACTAAGGTTGGGATCAGTTAGAAATGTCCATGATATTCCTTCTTCTCTTCAAAAAAGTCCTTGATTACCTGGTTACCAAAAGTTGCTCCTTAGGCTGGGCAGAGGTGGCGCACGCCTTTAATCCCAGCACTCGGGAGGCAGAGGCAGAGGCAGGAGGATCTCTGTGAGTTTGAGGCCAGCCTGGTTACAGAGACAGTTCCAGGACAGCACTCCTCCACCAAAATTGCTCCTCGGAAATTTGCAGTCATTATTAATGGTACTTGTTAAGTATAGCATTATCGAACCCACCTTGATAAATAGACCGGCAGCTCCTACATAAATGGGCACGCGATTATTATCATCTTTAGGAAGGCATTGCTCTATTGCCTCTGTTTGCTTGTCAGGAGTGCCTTGTCTGTTACCTGTTTCACATATAAACTCTGACCATTTTCTTTTTCCTTTGCTGGAATAGAGACTTGTTCTGCAGCCCAGGATGTCCTGGAACTTACTCAGGAACTCAGTCTGGCCTAAAATTCAGAGCAGCCCTCCAACCCGGGCATCCGAAGTGCTGAGGTTGCAGGTGTGGGCCACTACATCTGGCTGGCTAGGCCTACCATTTTTGGAGCTGTCCTCTGAGCTGGAGACCATTATGGTTTGGAGATATTCCCCAAAGGGCCGTATTGTTAAAGGTTTGTCCCCCAGCTGGTTGCACTACTGGGAGGTGGTAGAACCATTAAGAAGTGGGGCCCAGTGGGAGTAGGAAAAAGCTGATGCACTGGGGGCATGGTATGAGAGGAGGGATATCGGGACCCTGGCACCTTCCTGTTCTTTGCTTCGTGATTGCAATGAGGTAAACAGACCTTTTTTGTCCCACAGTCCTGCCACACAACCAAACAACCTTGGCCTGAAACCTCTGTATAAGTTGACCAGTTCTGGCATTTTGTCAGAACAACGAAAAACTGACTAATACAGAGACAGGCTAATGTTATAATGTGAACCACAACAACTAATTCCTAAATCAGTCTTATCAAGTTGCTTGAAATGATGAAAAGTTTGAAATTATTTCATACCTTTATCCTTTTCAGATATGTAATAAATATTGAATCTATATTTATTCAAATATGTAATATTGACTGTATATTCAAATATGTAACAAATATCAAATATATATTCAGCAAATATATTTCTGAATTCATTTTTTTCTGGTTGTTTTCATTGCTTTTTTTCTTTTTCTTTTTTTTTGAAACAGGGTTTCTTTGCATAGCACCGTCTGTCCTGGAACTATCTCTGTAGACCAAGCTGGCATCGAACTCACACAAAGATCCGCCTGCCTCTGCTTCCCCAGTGCTGGAATTAAAGGTGCACAAGGCTATTGTCGTTTTTAATGACACTGAGAGGTTGGAGAAACGGCTCAGTGGTTAATAGTACTGGCTGCTGAAGCAGAGCACCCAGGGTTGAGTTCTAGCTTCCACATGGGGTTCACAACTGACTGTAACTCTAGCCACAGGGCACCTGACATCTCTGGTCTCCGTGACACCAGGCATGCAGATGATCAGACAAAACACTCATGCACATAATATTTTAGCCACACTGTGGATATTCAATAAAAAAATCCAGATCCTAGCAGGGTACACAAAGATGGTGGTGCACATCTTTGATCCCAGCACTGGGGAGGCAGCAGCAGGTGAACTCTGAGTTTGAGGCTAGGCTGGTCTAAATAGTGAGTTCCAGGACAACCAGGGCTGTGGAGAGAGACCCTGGCTCGATTCTCCTCCTTAGATCCTGGGAGATGCAGCCAGTTAAAGCAACAAATTGTAAGGATGAAAAAGAGGTAGGCTCCTCAATAAATAAATAAATTAAAAAAAGAAAAAAGAAAAAGAGGTAGGCAGGTGGCGCCCGGAGATATGAGCACTTGTTGCTCTTTCAGATGACCTGGATTTGGTCGCCAGTACCAGGTACATGGCATCTAACAAGTGTCTGTAACTCCAGTTCCAGGGGGATCTGGTGCCCTCTTCTGACCTCTGCAGGTAGTGCATGCACGTAGTATATTGACATACATACAAGCAAAATCACTCACTCATACACATACACATCTGGCCCGAGAGAGAGGACTCCAGCAACACCGCCACCTCAACCAGGAGTGTGTGTATGCCTGCAGGCCATACACAGACTCCATTACAGATGGTTGTGAGCCACCATGTAGGTGCTGGGAATTGAACGCAGGACCTTTGGAAGAGCAGGCAATGCTCTTATGCTCTTAACCTCTGAGCCATCTCTTCAGCCTCCACCAACCAGGAGTCTGCCGTCGTGCTATTACGATCTCTTTATGACAAGGAAACATGGTCCTGCTCAGGGCCACGATGGACTGACAGGGACAAGAAGACCTACATGCGGGCCTGGGGCAGTGTGGTCCATAAATGGAGGCAAAACCTTCATACACAGAAAATAAAAACAAAATCTTAAAAAGAAAAACAAGCTGGGCATGGTGGTGTATGGCTTCAGTCCCAGCATTTTGGTGGCAGAGGCAAAATCAGTGGCATGTGGATCTGTGAGTTCGAAGCCAGCCTGTTCTACATAGATTCAGGCCAGCCAGGGCTACACAGAGAAACCTTGTCTCCAAAAAAAAAAAAACAAAAACAAAAAACAAAAAAAACCCCAAAAAACCCCAAAAAAACAACAACAACAAAAAACAAAAAAAACAATAAGTAAGTGAGTAAATAAATAAATAAATAAATAAATTTTTAAGAGGTATGCAGGGAACGTCTAGATGAAAAAGAAGTGAAGGCCATATTTAAAAAAGGTGAAACTAGAGAGCATGTTTGCAGATGTGTGCTTAGGTGATGCTGCCGTAAAGCTGGGGAGATTTAAAGTAAGGAGTACGCTTATTCTTGGTAGAGCCACCTTGGGTAGGTGGTTGCTGGGCTGGCCAGTCGAGGTTCTCCTGACATTGTGGTAATTGTGGAGGTGTCCTCTCTAGTCGCCTGCTCCTGTCTCAAGGGGAAGAGGCGATGACCTCTGGACACTCGGTTCTGCTCTTGCCTGATGGGGGCCTCTGAGAGAAGCCCAGAATGGAGCAGCAGCCCTGGAGGAGGAGGGTAAGGAAACCTGGTGCGACACAGTGTTGCTCAGGCCCTTAGTAGACACGACTGTGCCTATGGCGGGCAAGTATGAAGTTGTCCCTGGGGCTTCTACTGCCCATTAAACAAGCTTCTTCTCCAAAGAAGGGCCGGGGCTACTGTACACAAGGCAGTGAACAAATCAAGTCCTGAAAAGCAAACCATTCAAATCAATTCATGAAAAGGTAAGTTTCAAAGCCAAGGCTTGTTATGACATCTAAAAGATATCTTTAAACTGTACATTTGTTTTATATAGTTTTCTACAGCCTTTTGTTTGTTTGTTTGTTTGTTTTTACACGGTTTCCATGTGTTAAAGCCCTAGCTGTTCTGGAACTAGCTCTTGTAGACCAGGCTGGCCTCGAACTCACAGAGATCTGCCTGCCTCTGCCTCCTGCGTGCTGGCATTAAAGGCTTGCGGCACAATGGCCCAGCCAGGCATTCTTTTTTTGAGACAGGGTTTCTCTGTGTAACAGCCCTAACTGTCCTAGAACTTACTCTGTAGAGCAGGCTGGCCTCAGACTCACAGAGACCCTTCTGCCTCTGCCTCCTGAGTGCTGGGGTTAAGACAAGCAATGATGCCACACCCAGAACACACATATATTTTTAAAATAACAGTTTTTAATAATTTATTAATTTTATATTTATGTGTATGAACGTTTTGCCTGTTTGCATGCCTGTATAATCACACACATATAGTGCCTTCAGCAGCCAGAAGAGGGCGTCAGACCCCTCCCAACTGGAGTTACAGACAATTGTGCACTGCCACATGGGGGCTGGGAACTGAACTCAGGTCCTCCAGAAGAGCAGTCAGTGCTCTTAACCACTGAGCCATCTCCCCAGCCCCTTCCCTGAAGTTCTAGGACTAAGAGTGGCTCTTGCATGAAGAACAGAGGATCAGATTTCAGTTTGCTCAGCCCACGTGGCAGCTCACCACAGTCTGTAACTCAGGGAATCTGATGGCCTCTTCTGACCTCCAAGGACACCAGGCACACAAACGGAGCACAGGCATATGTGCAGGCAAAACACCCATACACATAAAAATAAACACATAACAGTTAAAGAAGATGTGTGTGCATATAATTTCCAACACGACATCAAGCATAGGAAAGAGCTGTCTTGTGTTTTCCCAGCATGCCACACTACTGTCATACATTGAAAGTATGTATTAATAACACTAAGTGCAAAGGCCATCATAAACACACAATCATTTAATTGTTTTTTATTTTGTGTGTATGGGTGTACTACTGTATGTATGCTTGTGCCCCTTGTGTGTAGTGTGCCCTCAGAGGCCAGAATAAGGTGTCAGATCCCTTGGAACTGGAATTGTACGTGGCTGTTATCCATCACGTGGGTGCTAGAAACCAAACCCTGGCCCTCGGCGTGCATGACAAGTGGTCTTAACTGCTGAGCTGTCTTTCTAACCACTGCCTCAAAGGCAAGAATTTGAACAATGCATTTCCATCTGGGAACACGGTGGCTGTGATGGGGAACATGTTTGGTGTGGCCGAGGTTCTGGTTTTATTTTCCATCACCAAAAAAGTGGTGCTTTTGAGCAGTGAAATCTTTTTACTTACTTATTTATTTTTGTTTTATGTGCATTGGTGTTTTGCGTGCATGTATGTTTGTGTGAGGATTGTCAAATCCCTTGGAGCTGGATTAAAGCCGGTTTTGAGCTGCCATATGGATGCTGGGAATTGAACCCCGGTCCTCTCGGAAGAGCAGCCGGGGCTCTTAACCCTTGAATTATCTCTCCAGTCCCGAAATCTGTTTCCTGTATAGTTTACTTGGTTACAAGTTTTTGCAGATTAGTTTGCTAATAATGCCTGTAGTTAATAACTAGCTCACAGAATTCCTGAAAATATAACAACTACCTAACAATGCTAATCATTCTACTTTCTTGTATTTTTTTTTTCAAGACAGGGTTTCTCTGTGTGTCCCTGGCTGTCCTAGAACAGCCCTAGCCTGGCCTTGAACTCAGAGAGATCTGCTGCATCTGCCTCCCAAGCTCTGGAATTAAAGACGTGTGCCCTG
>NW_004949229.1:368837-370137 GCF_000317375.1 Microtus ochrogaster | reverse complement strand
GTCAATTTTTTTGAGAAAAAGAACTCCTGAGAGATCATGCGCCCCTTTCTGGTCTGTGAGGACCCAGAGAAAGACATTCTTCAAAGGCTGCACACAAGTCCCCCTCCCAGACGCGGAGTCTGTTGGTGCCTTGATCCCTGACTTTGCGGTCTCCACAATCGCAGGAAATCAACGGCTGCTGCTTGTGAGCTACCTGGACTTTCCCAACTGTACTGTACACACTTGCCGGCTCTCCAGGTTTCCCATGCGATCGTATTCTAATTTCTGTTACAGCAGTGTGGGAATGTTCTTTAATGCTCAAACATGTGCTACCATTAGCCTTCCTTTCTTCGAAACCTTTTCATTTTTTTTCTGAAGTCACTCATTGTCCTATTTTTTCATGAGTTTGGTATGTATGCTCTGACTTTCGGTTAGGAAAACTTTTCATAATTAAGACTCCTTAGGTTCATGTTTTTGTCTTCCTAAGAAGTTTCTGGAGTCATCTTATTGGCCCAGTGGCATTGTTTTCCCAGATCGGGCCCCATTGCTCCTATTTTGAGGCTTCTCCCATTATCTCGAGTATTTCTTTCACTTCTCTTGTGTTAGATACCCTGGCTCTTGGATTCCAAGTTCATCTTTCTCTCTTTGTGCTCTGCTGTTGCTGAAACCATATCCTCTAGGGTTGTTCGAGAAAAGCAACTGGGAGGTGAAATTGCTCTAATCTTGCACAACTGGGAAAAAATGCCCTTATTCTATCTTCCCTGGAGTGAGAAGCTGGCTTGCTTTGAAGATTTAGGGGATATTCTTCTCCTCGGGATTTTCAAGGTCTCTCTTCACCGTCTTGGAGCCTCTAGGGCTACCGGTGAGAGGCCTGCCTCAACTTCTTTCTCCTTCCTGGAAATTTAGGAGGCTGCTATTTGTCTTTTTGTCTGTAGTATCCTAAAATATTACAATGAAACTTTCTGGTTGTTCTCACTGGGTGGTGGCAGCGCAAGCCTTTAATCCCAGCATTCCTGAGGGAGGCAGAGGCAGACGAATCTCTGTGATATCCTGTGAATTAGGGGTTACTTGGTCTAAAAAGTAGAGTTCCCGGATGGTCAGGGCTACATAGAGGAACCCTGTCTCCAAAAACCAAAGATAAATAAATATAAATAAAAACAAAAAATAAATAAAACAAAAAAAAATCTAGGTCTTGTTCAGTAATTTACATTGAACTCAAACTTGCAATCCTCCTGCCCCCAGCCTCCCAAGTGCTAGACTCACAGGTGTGAGCCACCATTGCTTTGCTTGAAAATTTTCAGTTTCAATTGTTCCTTACGGC
>NW_004949229.1:367810-368318 GCF_000317375.1 Microtus ochrogaster | reverse complement strand
GGTTATATTTTTCTTAAAGGTTTCTGTATTCAGAGGGTCTATTCTCTCCCAAGCCCCCCCCCCCCACGTTAGATGTTCAGTGCCCATTGGCCCAAATGTGATTCAGGATGGTTAAGAAGGGGGCCCACAATAAATTGTAAATTTACTAATATTATGAGTTTTTTGTGGTTTGTATGTGTAATTTGGCATGTGGTTCTTGAGTGTGAACTCTGTAGATCAGGCCAGAATATCACGTACTAGAAGCTTTCTTTATCTCCAGCTGTCCAAGGATGACCGGTTCTTGTGCTTACTTAAGAAGCAGGTCCTCGAAAGCCAGAGCCAAGGCTCTGTGCACAGTAGAATTTGCTACTGTGTCCTCCCTGGCTGCTTGAACCATTAGCTGTAGGACTGTCTTTCCCCACACCAGTATTTTGAAGGCTCTTTCCCCTTGGTCAGGCTTTCTAGAAAAGTCTCTTCTAAACTTCCTAGAGAGTTTAAGTCTAACTCCCAGATTCATGAGTGTCTGGTC
>NW_004949229.1:365992-367660 GCF_000317375.1 Microtus ochrogaster | reverse complement strand
GAGTGCTGGGATTAAAGGCATGCGCCACCACCGCCCCGTGAGCAGGGTTTTTAAATGTTCGGTGAATGAGCATGCGCTTGATCCGCATCTGCTATGGTCCCCTCACTTTAGCCGTACCTTGTCTCCTAAGCCCTCTTGCAGGCAAAAAGTCTATTCTCATGCCCACAGGCAGGACGGCGCGCTGCCTGTCTCAGGATAAGTATATTAGTTCCCCCAGAGAGGATGTGACTTGAGTTCTCCAAATTAGGTGGTTTGCGGTTACAGAAATGAATCAGTCGTGCTTTTTACCTGTGTAAAATCCCAGCACCGGGAAACTGAGGCAGGAAGATCGTGAGTTTCCAGCCAGCCTGGGTTACCCTGTAAGAGACCTTGTCTCGAACAACAGCAACAAACAGCAGGCTCAGCAACAACCCCTCAACAGAAGCCACCACCACCAAACCAAACCAAACAACGGAGAAGCAGACTGCGGTAGTTCCGGAGGCTGCAACTGGAAGGTGGGGGCACCCGTGGGCCTACTGCTCCCTCTGGTGGTTTGCGGACGACTGTGAGCACGCTCCAACTGCTACTAAGGGAGAACGGATTTGATATTAATTCCTCCTCCTGCTGCTGCTGCTCCTCCCCCCTCTTCTCCTTTGCCGCGGAGCATGAAGCCAAGGGCTGCCAGCAAGCACTCTACTACTGAGAACCAGCCCCAGCCCTGAAACTCGCTTCTTTCTTCTTTTCTGTATCTTTTTGAGA
Organism: Microtus ochrogaster; assembly: GCF_000317375.1. NCBI lineage: Eukaryota > Metazoa > Chordata > Mammalia > Rodentia > Cricetidae > Microtus > Microtus ochrogaster. The sequence goes on along the minus strand of NW_004949229.1, from coordinate 366,922 downwards.
CAGGGGCTTTCTGTGTAGGCCAGGCTGGCCTCGAACTCACGGAAATCCGCCTGCCTCTTCCTCCCAAGTGCTAGGATTAATGGTGTATGCCACCACAACAGGTTCCTCTGTTTATGTATAAAATTAGAATTTTTGTTTTATTTTTTATTTTTTTTTTTTACTCTTTCTTTTGGCCTTTATTTTTGAGACAGGGTTTCTCTGTGTAACATCCCTGGCCGACCTGGAACTCATTTGTAGACCAGGCTGGCCATGAATTCACCTGTCTCTGGAGGGCTGGGATTCAAGGTATGTGCCACCATGTCTGGTTGATTTATTTCTTTTTATCTTATATGTATGGGTGTTTGTTTTACCTTCTTGCATTTCTGTGCTCCACATGCGTGCAGTGCCCATGGACATCAGAAGAGGGTGTCAGGTCCCCTTGCTTGGCTGCCATGTGGGTGCTGAGAAGCAAACCGGGGTCCTTTACCTGCTGAACCATCAATCTGGTCCCCAAACTACAACTTTAAAAAGTGATTTATTTTAGTGCTGGCTGTGGTGGCAGGCTTATCTCTGTACGTTCAGCCTTGTCTACATGGCAGCTCCAGGACAGCCAGGGTTATGCAGAGAGATCCTGTCTCAAGAAATAAAAAAAAATTGGTTTGTATTAGATGATTTGTATGTGTGTGTCTGCTTGGGGCTGTGTGTAGTTGAGTGCGGGTGTGTGAGGGAGCCAGAGATGGTGTCAGATCAACCTGGAGCTAGAATCGCAGGTGGTTGTGAGCCTCGTGACAGGAGTCTCAATTCAGGTCCTCTGGAAGAGGGGTACATGCTCTTAATCCGTGAACCACTTCTCCAGCCCCTAAAATACAAGATGTTTAAAAATTAAAATGTAAGCGCACGCCTTTAATCCCAGCACTCGGGAGGCAGAGGCAGGCGGATCTCTGTGAGTTC
>NW_004949229.1:364162-365467 GCF_000317375.1 Microtus ochrogaster | reverse complement strand
GGCCTGGAACCAGGCCTGTAGATCCCCCTGCCTCTGCCTCCTGAGTGCTCGGATTAAAGGTGTACACTACCGTACCACTGCCCAGCTCTCTCTCTCTCTCTCTTTCTCTCTCTCTCTCTTTTTCTAGAACTGTTAGATAACTATATTAGTCCATTTATTACTTGTTTGATTTTGACTTTTTGGAGTTTAACTTAAAATTCTATTTTTTATTAGTGTGTGTGATTCGTGCGTGCATGCATACGTGTGAGTGTGATGTGTACATTCCCATGTAGGTGTGGCCATACCATGATGCATGTGTGGAGGTTAAAGCCTAATTATCAGGAGTCAGTTCTCGGATTCTGGGGATCAAACTCAGGTTGTAGGTTTCTGTGGCAAGTGTTTTACACCCTGATCTATCTTGCCAACCTGATACTTGATTTGTTTTGAGTTCCTCATGTGTTTTGCATATCCATTCACTGGTAGCTCATTGGCAAGATAATTTTCCCAGTCTATAGACGTTCTCTTTTCTCTGCTGAGTTTTTTCTTTGCTGAAACTTGTTCGCTTTGTGTAATCCCATTTGTCAGTTGTTGGGATTATTCCTTGCCTGTGCCTGTATTTTAAAGTGTTTAACATGTTTTCCTCTGGTAGTTTCAAGATTTCAAATTTTAGGATCTATGATCCATTTGAATTGATTTTTGTGAAAGATGAGAGACAGAGACCCAATTTCATTGTTCTATGTGTGGACATTCAACGTTCTTGGCATCATTTGTAGAAGATGCTGGTGTTCTGTTTCTTTTCTTTAACTGAATGAGTGATTTTGACACCTTTGTCAAAATAAAGCATCTGTACCTGTTTGTGTTTATTTCTATTCTATTTTATCCTCTATTCTGGTCCATTTGTTTCCATGTCTGTTTTTATCACTATGACTTTGTAGGATGGCGTAAGGTAAGATACAGTGGACACCTCCAGCGTTAACTGTTCTGGAAACAACCTAGATGCCCCTCAATGGAAGAATGGATGAAGAAAGTGTGGAATATATACACATTAGAGTATTACTCAGCGGTAAAAAACAATGGCATCTTGAATTTTGCATGCAAATGGATGGAAATAGAAAACATTATCCTGAGTGAGGTAACCTAGACCCAAAAAGATGAACATGGGTTGTACGCTCTCATAATTGGTTTTTAGCCATAAATATAGGACATTGAGCCTATAATTCGTGATCCTAGAGAAGCTAAATAAAAAGGTGAACCCAAAGAAAAATATATAGTTATCCTCCTGGATATTGGAAGTAGACAAGATTTCCAGGCAAAATTGAGAGCTTG
>NW_004949229.1:361484-363382 GCF_000317375.1 Microtus ochrogaster | reverse complement strand
GAAAAAAGATTCTTCTGCTATAGAGAGTCTTTTGTGCTTTCATCTGAATCTTAGCATTATTTTTAGTTCTGTGAAAATGTCACTGGAATTTTGATAAGGTTTGTGTTAGATCTTGGGTTGCCTTTGGTAAAATAGTCATTTAGGAAGTATTAATTCATGGCAAGTCTTTTCCATCTTCTAGTGTCTTCTTTAAATTTTTTTGTTCAGTATCTTAAAATTTCTTTTTAGAAGTCTTTTACTTTTTTGATTAGATTCATTATTAGATAATTTTTGAAGTGATTGCAAATGGATTCTTTTTCCTAATTTCTTTCATGGAACCTTCACTGTTAGCACACAGCAAAGCTACTGTCCTTTTGGAGACTGGGGTCTTACTATATAGGCCTGGCTCGTCTGGAACTTGCTATGTCCATCAGGCTGGCCTTAAACTCACAGATTCACTCATCTTCATCTCCTGAGTGCCGGAATTAAAGTCATGTGCCACCACACTGACCTATAGCTTCTTATTTCTGTGTGCTGATTTAGTATCCTGCTATTTTGCTGAAAGTGCATCATATTTGTTTTTTGGTGGAGTCTTTGGGATATTTTAAATTTGTGATTATGTCTTATGCAAATAGGAAAAATAATTCAACTTCTTCCTTTCCTAGTTGGCTCCCTTTTATTTCTTGATATTTTTTAAACTAATTGCTCTGACTAAGACTTCGAGCACAATACACCCAATTTGTCAGTTCTTGGGATTATTTCCTGTGCCACTGAAGTCCTGTTCAGAAAGTTCTTGTCTCTAGCATATCTTGAAATGTTTTGCTTAAAGTTTCCTGACTCTAAAAAAGATGAAAAATTATTTTAGATATTCCAGGAAGACTAACCCCAAACCCCAAAGCTAGATAAAGTAGGCTTTATTCATATTTAATTCTGAAATTATATATGTATTTAACCACATCCTCAAATAGCATAACGCAAAGCCAACAGAATGTGTCAGTCAGCTTTCTGTCTCTGTAATAAGTACCCACTGTAACCAACTGATCAAGTAGAGTTTATTTTAGAAATGTCTGTCCACTGTTAATTATCCCGCTTGTTTGGGGCCTTTGGGGGCATATCACGGCAACAGATCACAGTGAAATAAAGCTGAATCACCTCATGGTCTAGAAAAGAGACAAAGAAGAAGCCAGAGGTCATACCATTTTCTTTAAGCTACTCACCAAATGACCTGAAAACCTCTCCCTAGGCCCCACCTGACTATCTGTGCACTTGGGAGGCTTAGGCAGGAGGGTCAGTAGTTTACATAGTGAGTTCAAACCCAGCCTCATCTACATTAGACACCATTTGAAAACACCAAGAAGCGGGAGAGATGGTGCAGTCCCTAAGAGCATGTACTACTTTCTTTTTTCTCCAAGACAGGGTTTCTCTGTGTAACGGCCCTAGCTGCCCTAGAACTCGCTGTGTAGACCAGGCTGGCCTAGAACTCACAGAGATCTGCCTGCCTCTGCTGACAAGTGCTGGGATTAAAGGTGTGTGCCGCCACTGCCCCGGCTCATGTACTGTTCTTGCAGAGGGTATTTATTACTCAGCTTCTAGCACCCTGGTCGGGAGGTTCCCAACTGCCTGTAATTCTAGCTCTAAGGGCATCCATCTCCTTCTTCTGCCTCACCTCTGCGCACTCACATGCACAGACAGACACATACGTGTAACTAAAACCACGAAACCAAATACCCACAGTCCCAAAACAGGGCCTAGAGGGATGGCTCAGTGGGTAAGTGCACTTACTGCGCTTCTAGAAGAACTGAATAGGGTTTCTAGACCCAAGTCTGAGGCTCACAGTGGCTTTTAATTTCCAGCCTTTCAGGATTTGATGCCCTTTTTTGGTCTCTCTAGGAACCACACACACATATACAATTCCCCCC
>NW_004949229.1:354639-359969 GCF_000317375.1 Microtus ochrogaster | reverse complement strand
AGTTTTTACATCCCGCCTGCAGTATCCCCTTTCTCTCCTTCCAGTCCCTCCCCCTCCTCCCCTCCTCCCTCCCAACCCCACTCACTCCTGTTTCTCAAATGGCAGTTTATAAAGGGAAAAGGAGAAGCTCCATGTTAGGATGAGTTGGTTCATTTTGATTTGACATGTTCACTAGGGCAGCCAAAAGAGGGCTTTTGCTTGCTGAACTTTATTACTTGGATAGCTGGACCTTGGTGTAGCACGAATTCTAAATATTCTTAATACAAACCCGGAGTCAGATATTAGGGGGTGAAAGCTGAGCGATCAGAGAAGCAGTGCAGCCAGCCATTAGAGAGACCTTTGACCTCTACTGAATCCTCAGACCAAAGGGACGATCCTGTCCTCAGACTGACCAACTGCTTCAGACTGCACCGCAAGCTGCATCCTCAGACTACACTGAGCCCCTGTCTCCTCCTGCCTTATATTCCTCTCTCCACCCAGCCATATTACTCCTGTCTCCACTTCCCCAGTGCTGGGATTAACTGTGTAGGATCACCTCTCCGTGAGCTCTGTTTCTCTTAGAGACTTGATCAATTCTGTGTAACTTAGGGTGGCCTTGAACTAGCAGAGATCTCTCTGCCTCTGCCTCCGGAGTCTTGGGATTAAAGGTGTGTGCCACCACTCCCTGGCTTCTCTAGTGGCCTAGCTCTGCACTCTGATCTTCAGGCAAGTTTTATTTGTTAGATCGCAAAGTATCACTACAATAATTTATCCAATGAAATACCAATACAGGCAACTCCCACGGATAGAAAGGTACAGGGAAATGAAAGCGGCCATTGCCGAGACTGGATTGTGCGCAGCTCTGCTTTGGAAAGGCTTTCTATGATATGGCCGAAATGGCGTGTGCTCTGGAAAGGCAGAAGTTACAGCTAAAGAAATAGGAGGAATGGGTTCTTTGAGGCAGAAAGAGTGTGGCCTCTGTCCTGTTTCTCATCTTTCTATGTGACAGCCTCCTTAGTTTTGCTATTGCAGGTACTGGGGCTGGATTGAATCTTGTATGCGTTTGACCAGACGAGAGGCTGCTTCCTAAGTTAATGAATGAGTCTATGCGGGATTCAGGAGGACAAATAGCTGTGTTTTATTTGATCAGTGTCAGGACAAATTCTAAAGAGAAGAGATTATGCTTCTTTTGTGGATATCAAATGAAGCTATTTATTAATATTAAAAATACATGCTTATGTTAAATATGCTCTAGTGTGACTCATATACATTTCTTCCAATATTTATAATTTAAAAGAGTCTTTTAATAGAGAATGAGATCCTAGCCGGGCGGTGGTGGCGCACGCCTTTAATCCCAGCACTCGGGAGGCAGAGACAGGTGGATCACTGTGAGTTCAAGACCAGCCTGGTCTACAGAGCTACTTCCAGGATGCCCAGATCTACAGAGAAACCCTGTCTCGAAAAAAACCAAAAAAAAAAAAAAATAGAGAATGAGATCCTTGCCATGCCCGAATAGCTTTAACAATCAACCTGTGCATTTGAAATCCCAAGCAAAGTAAGATATTCTATTTTAAGAGTTCAATAAACAATTGGATTCAGTTTAGCTATTGCAGTCTCTAGTAATATTTGATATGATTCAGGAGCTTGGATCGCAGATGAAATCAATAATTTGCTCTTATCAGGAAGGCAAATTTGTCAATTCAAAATGAAATGGAGAAATATCGCTCAAAACAGTCTTTATATTTGAAAACTATCCAAAGCGGACACTACATTGTGCCCCATATGCTTGCAGTGTGCAGTAATGATTAGGTATGCTGTGGCATGCCTGCTGTTATAACAGATCTATCATCATTTTATTATAATTCACAATAGGTCATTCCAGAACCATTCCGTAAAAACAACGGTAATGGAGGCCGACTCGAGATTAGCCCTTGACATACATGGATCTAATCTACATGGGAAGTAGAAAGAGACAAGATCTCCCGAGTAAATTGGGAGCATGGGGACCTTGGGAGAGGGTTGAAGGGGAGGGGAGAGGCAGGGAAGGGAGCAGAGAAAAATGTAGAGCGCAATTAAAATCAATAATAAAAAAGATTAGCCCTTTATCCTGTGAATTCAAATATTTGTGGTAAGCATGGCCTGTTCAAATAATTGTAATGAAAAAAATCAGCGTTGAATCAAACACTTAGGCATTAATTTGCTTCTCATTTCTTGGATAAAACTGTATATTTTTAGTTTCAGATTCTCTAATGGAAGTAATCAATTCAGGTTAAAAACCATTCCCACCTATGATAATACAAAGGGGCTTCCAAATACATCAGCCATCTGGTTAAGAAAGCATGCCAAAGCCTTTTTTCTACTTGGGCTGTTCTTTATTTATAGATAGCTAACAACATTGTCAAACAACTGTGGCTTTGGGTCCACTAGTATTTCAAAACAATGAAGACTGTTTAACATACAGGTCTTGATACCAGGCAAATAGTTCCCTTTCTTCTTTATCCAGTTTGGTGTCTGATGAGGAGTCTTCAATTGCCAGGATTTCAAAAGATGGGCGGCTGAAGATGACCTTCTCCTTCCCTTCGAACCTGTCTGCCTGTGCTTCCTGGGTGGAATTACAAATAAAAGCAGACGGTTTCGCATTTGCCTTTTACTACTTTGTATTTTTATTCTCTACTTTTTACTTAGCTTCACCCTCCACAAATTTTGAGCAGAATTAAGAATATTTTCATGTAGTTATTTAATATAAAACACACAAGTGCCGTGGCACAAGTGTCACAGCCAGAGGCAACTTTTGGGGAGTTGGTTCTCTCCTTCCATCATGTGGAGTCTGGCTCAAACTCAGGTTATTAGCTTTGGTAGCAAGTGCCTTTAGTTGCTGAGTATCTCACCAGCCCGGCAAAAGTTTTAAAAATCACACGGTAGCCGGGCGGTGGTGGCGCACGCCTTTAATCCCAGCACTCGGGAGGCAGAGGCAGGCGGATCTCTGTGAGTTTGAGACCAGCCTGGTCTACAGAGCTAGTTCCAGGACAGGCTCCAAAGCCACAGAGAAATCCTGTCTCGAAAAACAAAACAAAACAAAATCACACTGTAGTGCATCAAAACATGTTCATTATAAATATCCCTTCAGTGTGGAAGTATAGAGGCAGATTTTATATAGCATAGCTCTTTTATGGTTTAAGAGAACCTCTCCAGCCTATAGCTCCAGCTACTCAGGAGGCTAAAGCGAGACTATCACTCGAGCTCAGAAGGAGAGGCCATCTTGGACAACACAGAAAGACCCTATGTCTCAACAATGACAGAGGTAGGGATAGAGGCCAGTGTATAGCACCTGGGAAGCTCTGCTTTAGTTTTGAGCACACACATCAGAAGGCTTTCATTCTGAGAAAAGCAGAGACACACTGGATCGAACCTGTGGGACAATAAGTCACTCTTTCCTTTTTGCCAGCTTTTGCTGATGTGGAGTTCAAACGGCAGGTGCTTAATAGAATAGTTACCAATATTGTGCGAGAATTCTTTTTGTAAAAAAAAAAAAAGCTTTAGCCTTCATTTTTATTTAATGTGTCTGGGTGTTTTGTCTGCACATGTGTGTGTGTGTGTACCATGTGCATGCAGTGACCTTGGAAGACCAGAGTGGGGCGTCAGATCCCCTGGAACTGCAGTCAAAGATAGCTGTGAACCACAGTGTGGGCACCGGGAATTGAAACAGTCCTGTGGAAAAGAACGCCAGTACTTTTGACTGCTGAGCCCTCTCTCCAGGTTGCTTCCCCCACTTTTTTTTTTCTGTTTTGAAATGGTCTTGCTATGCAGCTCGTGTTGGCTTTGAGCTCAGTAATATAATCCAGCTGGCCTTGAACTCAGGCTCTCCCTGCCTCTGCCTCCCCAGGACTAGAAAGCCCCCAGGACTAGAAAGCGTGTGGATGTTTAAGAGCCGAAAATGCAGCTGGGTGTGGTAGCGATGCTTTTCATTTCCGCTCTCAGGAGGCAGAGGATCTCCGTGAGTTCGAAGCCAGCCTGCTTTATACAGACCTCCAGGGCAGCCAGGGATACACAGTCAAACAAACATATAATAAAAGAAAACGGATGTTACCAGAAAGTAGCTTCCCACTCCCCAGGTATTGGTATGCCAAAGGTGTTTCAGCCCTGAACTTGCATTTCTTTGTGCAAACAAAGTTACGGACAGGCAGTTTGAAGGTTGTCCAAGCTAGCGAGTGAGTTCCCTGCTAGTTAAATTTGAGTTACCTTGGAGGAAGCCTTGTCTTGTTTAGCTGCCATATAGGCTTTTTTCATTTTTTCAACCTTCTTTTGGGCCTGCTTGGATCGGCGGCCCAGATGTTTCGCTTTACCTTGCTCTTCCCAAGGCTGGTAAAAAGGACGGATGGTTGTAATGCATGGGCACCTAGAAGACATTTGAATTAGAGACAGAAACAAACAAAAAGAAAAGAACACAAAGCTCCAGGTAGCTCCAGTGGTAACTCTTCCTAACACACAGGCTTTCGTTTCTATGGTACTGCCCTAACCCTCAGCAGGTCCCAAAGAAACTGCTCCGACTCAATTCCTGCTCTTGGGGGTTTACTTCTGGGAGATCCCAGCCTAGGACTTTATCCAAAGATGCTCTTATGAAAATATTTTTCTTCTTCAGTTGATTTAAAATTTGGCTAGCTGTCTGGCTTCCAAATGACTCATTCTTGGATAATCAGTAGCACGAATCCAAATAGCAGGGAGATGAAGGTTATGTATGGCAGCGAGGAAAATGACATCATTTATTCGACCTTGGTGGTAATAGGGTTAAGTTCTATATTCAATGCTCACATGCATGAGCTAGAGAAAATCTATTTCATGATGACAGACCGCGTCTTGAGCCAGGCTATCTGTCTGGAAAGTGCACAGCCTTGACTGTAAAATAAAGGATCTTAATTACATTGTCGGGCCAACACCTTTCATCTCTGCTCTTGAGAGTCCCCAGTGTGTTTCCTTGCCAGTGTCTTCTTTGTGGTCTAAGGACCATTTCTCATTGCAAGTATATGTGTGAAGACATATTGCCAGCAAGTCCCCTTCAGCCTTAGCATCGCTTTCTCTTTCTTAAGAAAGACAGATTAACTTGTAAATAAGCTGGGCCGGGTAAGTTTTAGTAATGGACATTAAAAGCAATCTGATTGGAATAATAGCGTTCAGTCCCTGTCGTTTCAGCTCCTAATCCATATATCTTGTTACAACATGGTGGTCCAAAATATGAATCGGTTTGCTTGTTATTGGTAAGGAAGGGAATAATGCCATTGCAATTTATATACAACTGATCCTAGGCAATGGGAGCCAGGAGAGTGAGAGTCCAATTCGAGCTTTCTTTTTTTTTT
>NW_004949229.1:353197-354464 GCF_000317375.1 Microtus ochrogaster | reverse complement strand
CGCCCAGCCAATTTGAGCTTTCAACAGGAAGGAATAAGCCTTCAGCTCTGTGCCGCACGGAGGGAAAAGTCTTCAGCTCTGTGCCACACGGACAATGCGAGCCTTTTTGGCTACACTTAGGAAAAGAAAAATATCAACAGTTGCACGGAGACCCCTCTCCCCAGGGAGGCACACTTAGCCACTTAGCCCCAGACTCACGCTACTGTGGCCCACCACTTCCTAACCTAGGATGGCTCCCAGGTTGCACCACATCTTATGTTCTCTTGAAAGTAAGCCGTGCTGGCCTGAGGGCTTCTCTTCCAGCAGCTGCAGCATCTCCGTGGGTGCCTGCTCCAGTGACAGAGTCACCAGCAGCTCCTTACCACTGCACTGCCTTCTCATTTGCCGGGGCATCCCAAGGAGCCCGCCTGGTGGCACAAGTCACCACCTCAGTACCAACTGGCCTTTCTGTTAGTTTTCTGCTTACAAAGCTGCATACGTTTGGGACCATCTTTCCGAACTCAGGGTTTCCCATGTGCCCTGTGGTTCTCTTTAGTCTACTGTGTCTCAGCTAGGGAACATTTTCAGGAATGCTTTTAGTACTGTAAACTCCAGAAAAATGGTCTCTTACCTAACTTTAGAAACAACCTCTAGCTGGTGCTGGCGCATCGCTTCTGTTAGTGGCTTCTGCACCAAATATTTCATTTCTTTTTGTAAACGGTTCGAGATGACTCCGGACTCTGCGTAATCAACGATGTCGTACATCATCATCGTTTTGGGAATGTTTCCGAGGTTTAATCTTCGCCACTGGTTATTCTTGCCGCCAGATGATGCAGGGGTGTCATCCAGAAGACTGCAGTACTACATGGGGAAAAATGCAGAATGCGCAGTGGTTAGAGCTCATCTCCAAACGCTGCCGACAGCTCTCTCCTCTGGCTTTTATCCCAGCCGGACGTTTCCGTTATCTGTGTGTACCTTAACTCCCTTACTGGGAGGCAGGCCCCGTGCTGTGAAGCCCCACGTTCTCTAACTGTTTCCCTAACGCAGCAACACTGGCACACATTGTTTTAGGGATAACGAGCGAATCTCTTGTGCTAAGTGGAGAATTTCACCGTCTTTATTTGTAATACTTGTAGGAATCTCGCTTTACTTTTTTCCAATTTAAAACGATATCGGGCAAGCAATTTAAAAACACAATTTATAGCCGGGCGGTGGTGGCGCACGCCTTTAATCCCAGCACTTGGGAGGCAGAGACAGGCGGATCTCTGTGAGTTCGAGACCAGCCTGG
>NW_004949229.1:347498-353082 GCF_000317375.1 Microtus ochrogaster | reverse complement strand
AAAACAAAACAAAACAAAACACAATTTATATATTCAATTAAACAATATAAATGTGTGTTTAAGAGATAGGTATAGGGGATTAGGAGCTAGAGTGCTAGGAATAAGGCTTTTAGGGCCTACTACATACTCTCAAACTTTCGTGTGCACCCACTTTCGTATGCACTCGAATGTACACATGCACACAAACACACACACGTACCCATGTGGCATCATGCAGAAGCATCAGCTGCCACCATTTTGTGAAGTCCTACCAGTCTCTCACCGAGAAGCAGCCGATTCCAATTCTCACTGCAAACCTTTGCATAAAGCAGACTGCAGCTGGATCTTCCGTTCACAGCCTACTGCACTGGTGACAAGTGTGCCGTCATCCTCAGTGACAAGTCATGCCCTGTCTCTAAAAACATCAGCGTTTGCTCACTGTGAGTCCTGTTCACATACAGACAGCAAATGCGCAGTTCCGTGGCCTTTTTGTCTCACGATATTTAAGCCCATGTGACATTTTACAAAAATGGATAATCACAAGAGGGAATTGGGGGCCGGAGAGCCGGCTCAGCAGTTAAGAGCATATGCTGCTCTTGGAAAGGACCGAATTAGGTTCCTAGCGCTCGCTCGTGCCAGTTGGCTCACGACCATCTGTAACTCCAGCGCCCTCTTCTGGCCTCCGTGGACACCTGCACATACGTGCACATAATCTTGCCCCACACACGATTAAAATAAAAATGACCTTTTTCTTTTCAAAGACAGACTTGGCCAGCAGAGAAACCAAACGTGGTATCCCTGGAAGAGAAGCTGGACTCCAGTGCAAAGCGAGTTGGAGAAGAAACGGGTGGCTCTACGAGGCTGCCAGGGCTTAGGGAACGGGAGATGTTGCATCGCCAGAGGGGCTTGGAGAGGGTGAACTCACCAACATAAATGGTTGTGACCAGACGAATGCAGTGGCTCTGGCAGAAAAAGCTTCGTTCTTGGGAGAAATCTAACAGAGTTTGCAACATATACAATACGGAGACTAAAATGTCAGCAGCCGAGTCAAAATTAGGCGTGTGACAACTGACAAAGACACAGCAAAGACACTTTGGACCCCATTGTAACTTCCGCGAGAACAAGAAGGCCAGCATCCTTCCAAGGGTTCTTTAGGGGGGCTGAGGGTAGAACTTGGGGCCGTGTGCATAGTGCTCTACCCTTCGACCTTTACATTTTTTTAAATTTATTTTTTAACACTAATTTTTAAAAATATTTATTTATTTATTATTATGGATACAGTGTTCTGCCTGCATGCTTGGACGCCAGAAGAGGGCGCCAGGTGGCTGTGAGCCACCCTGTGGTTGTTGGGAATTGAACTCGGGACCCCTGGAAGAGCAGGCAGTGCCCTTAACCTCTGAGTCATCTCTCCAGCCAGTCTTTAAAAATTTGATACCATCTTGGTAAGTTACTTAGGTTGGCCTTGCACTTACTCTGTACCTCAGGCGGGCTTCGAACTTGTGATCCTTCTGCATCAGCTTCCTAAACATCTAGGATAATAGGCCTGAGCCACAGGTTTCATGATTTTTTTATTATGCTTTTTTCCTCCCTTGCCTTTTCTTTGTTTTGACTGAGGTAGGGATCAAACTCAGGGCACCGTACCATTGAGCTACACCCCCAATCTGTTATACTTGCAGCTTTATTGAGGTTCATGTATCATATACTTCACCCACTTAAAGTGGTCAATTCATTGTTTTTTTAGTGTCTTCTCAGCTGATTAGTGTATACAAAGAAATGAAACTTTCACTCTCAACGTTTTTAGATGTATTTTTTTTTTTTTTGGTTTTTCGAGACAGGGTTTCTCTGTGGTTTTGGAGCCTGTCCTGGAACTAGCTCTTTTAGACCAGGCTGGTCTCGAACTCACAGAGATCCGCCTGACTCTGCCTCCCGAGTGCTGGGATTAAAGGCGTGCGCCACCACCGCCCGGCGTTTTTAGATGTATTAAATAATACCATAGTAAACATTTTGAGGCTTTTATTTCTATTGTAAGAGAGCCTTTAATGCTTGTTTTTGTTTTGGTTTTGAGACTGGATCTTTCTATGTAACTCAGGGCTGTTTTGGAGCTCTCTATGTAGCCCAGGCTGGCCTCAAACTTGCCTCAACTTTCTGAGCGCCGAGTTTACAGCCACGCACCAGCACATCTAGCTGTTTTTAATGTGCCAACAGATTTTCTCTATTGATTATTAAGTTTGCTTTGTATGGGGCTGGGGACATGGTTTAGGGATAGCGTGCGTGCCTGTCATGCAAGGAACCCTGGATTCAAGCTCCCGTGCTGAAAAAAAAATCAGATCTGCACACACTGCAAATCAAACAGCCAGGAGAGGTGGCACAAGAAGACTTGGGCTGTGGTGACTGGAAGATTAGAAGTTCAAGGTCATCCTTTGGCTACATAGCCAACCTGAGGTCAGCCTGGACTACATGAGAACTTGGCTCAAAACAACAGAAAAATGTGAGCTGTGCTTGGTATAGTTTCAGCTCGTATTCTCGGTTATTTCAGCCCTACACCACAGGCACAGTGAGAATTCCTGTGTTTTCGTTTGTCGCAGACCTGTCAACGGGCTACTCTGCCCCTTACTCACTGTGTGACCTTGGGCGAGTCTTTAGAACTCACTAAAGCTTCATTGCTCTCATTCCTACAGAGGGTCGCAGAATTTACAAACTTAAAGAGCAAAGGAAATGACAAGCCCGGAAAGGTCTTTCCAAATGCCATTCATGCCCACAAATAATCTTATCTCTTTTCCAGTGGAAATATTTGGGGCCTTCTGTCCGGGACCCCAGTCCTTGACATAATCACAACCTGTGCGTTCGTGACTCCTGTCCTTGGCAAAGATAGCTGGCATCTCTAGCTTCCTTTAGTTTCTGATCTAATTCCCTAGTCTCTGAGGCTCAGCCTCTTAGAAGAAAGAAAACACAATCAAGAGTCTCTAAGGCTCTATATTAAATTCAGATGGCAACGTGAGGCTGAGGCTTCCAAATGAAGAAGTTAAGGTCACATAGTTATTACATTAGGAGTCAGAGTATTGGTAATTTTCGTATTGCCAATGTTTGCCTCTTTGGATTGTCAGTAGAAAAATGGGAGGGAGCGTTACAAAACATTTATTATTATTATTTATTATTATTTTATTATTATTCAGTATGCTGCTTAAGTGCCCCAGTTCAGCGTTTCTCTGTCTAGCTATGCAAACCAGAAACCCACGAGTCATGCCAGACGGATTCCTTCCGTTTCTCTCCCTGTCTGTCACCAGGCCCATAGCCTTTACTCTGAATCTCGCATCTGTAGACATATATTCTTAAACCGAGCACCCACCATTTCCACTGGAATATCAAGAGCCTTTGAACAGAACTCTTGCTGGTTCCTAATTCTTTCTGTGCCCTGCAGCCAGAGGTAGCTTTTTACTCATTGGCTTAAAAAAATGACATTTTGTGGGGGCTGGAGAGATGGTTCAGTGGTTAAGAGCACTGACTGCTCTTTCAGAGGACCTGGGTTCCCAGCAATCACATGGTGATTTGCAACCATATATAATGAGATCTGGTACCCTTTTCTGGCATGCAGGAATACATACAGGCAGGACATTGTATACATAACAAACAAATAAATCTTTTTAAAAATTACATTTTGGGCCGGGCGTTGGTGGCGCACGCCTTTAATCCCAGCACTCGGGAGACAGAGGCAGGCGGATCTCTGTGAGTTCGAGACCAGCCTGGTCTACAGAGCTAGTTCCAGGACAGGCTCCAAAGCCACAAAGAAACCCTGTCTTGAAAAACCAAAAAAAAATTACATTTTGTTCAGTGTGTGTGTGTGTGTGTGTGTGTGTGTGTGTGTGTGTGTGCACGTGTGCTTAAGCATGCATAGCATGTGTATGCTGTACTTCCAGAGGCCAGAAGAGAGCAGCAGCATTGGGTCTGTTAAAAGCAGTTGTGAACTGTCTGATCTGGGAACTGGGAACTGTACTCAGGAAGCACAGCAAGCACTCTCAACCTCTGAGACATCTCTCTGGCTCCCCAAATGCTAGTTTTTTTTAAAAAAATATTTTATGTGCATTGGTGTGAGGATGTCAGATCCTCTGGAACCAGAGTTACAGACAGCTGTGAGCTGCTATGGGGTGCTGGGAATTAAACCTGGGTCCTCTGGAAGAGCAGCCAGTGCTCTTAACCACTGAGCCATCTCGCCAGTCCTCCAAATGGGAAATTTTATGTTTGCATGTATTTTACCACAATTAAAAGAATTATGAGCTGGGTGGAGGTGGCGCACACTTTTAATCCCAGCACTTGGGAGGCAGAGTCAGGCAGATCTCTGTGAGTTCGAGGCCAGCTACAAAGTGAGGCCTGGTCTACAAAGTGAGTTCCAGGACAGCCAGGGTTGTTACACAGAGAAATCTTGTATTAAAAAACAAAACAAAACAAAACAAAAATTATGATTCTTTCTTGTTAGAGAATAGGGTCAGGAAAGATTTTTTTGTTGATTTTTCAATATCTATAATTCCTTACTTGCATGTAGTCTTTCACTGTGACAACATCCATACGATCAGCTATTTTGAATTTCTGGAAATAATGCTCATCTTCCATAATTTGTTGATAAAATTTTCTTTCCCCCATTATCTTGTAAGCATCAGTCACTGCCTATAAAGAAAGCCAATTTTCAAAATAATATATTTTAAATCACTGGCACACATTTTCTCTATTTTCTGACAAATACAGCAAATATTGTTCCTGTCTTTTACAGTCTTGCTAGTAACAGAAAGGCTACGTTTACAAAAAGGAAATTATATAGCTGCCTTTGGTAGGGAGGAAGGGAAGGGGTTAAAATAACTTTTCACTATGTAGCCCAGGTTGGCCAAGCACTTCCTAGTAATCCTCCTGCCTTAGCTCCCTAAATGCTGGGGCTACAGGCATGAGCCACCATGCCCAGCCATATAAGGATTTGTTCTGAGACACAGTCACATGTAACCCAGGCTGGCCTTGAATTTGCTATGTAGTCAGGGATGAGCTTATACTTCTTCTTGCCTCCACCTCTCAAGTGCTGGGATTATAGGGATGGATCTTCATGTCAGGTTTATATAGGCATTTTAAAACCATTTGAAATTTGTCCACATAGATACTGATGCATAGTTTTAAAATAAAACCACAGGTATAGTTGAGTTTACAGTCCTGAAGGGACCACATTTTCTAAAAAGGTTTTAATTTGGGGCTGGAGAGATAGTTCAGCAATTAAGAGCCTTTGTTTTTCTTCCAGAGGACTCACGTGACAGTTCACAACCAGGGGAATCTGGTGCCCTCTTCTGGCCTCTGTGGGCACTGCACACAGGCAGTGAACAGACATACATGCAAACAACACACCAAATCTTAAGATTTTATATTTATATTTGATTATGTGTATATGCATGTGAATTTTGCAATATGAATCTAGTGCCCATGGAGGTAAGAAGAGGGCCTCTGATCTGCTGGGGTTGCAGTTACAGTCTGTTGTAAGCTGCCCGATGTGCCTGCTGGGAACCGAACTAGTGTCCTCCACAGAAACACTACATGCTCTTAACCATCAAGCTTTCTCTCCAGCCTGGACCATAGT
>NW_004949229.1:343446-346974 GCF_000317375.1 Microtus ochrogaster | reverse complement strand
GCTGGGATTAAAGGCGTGCGCCACCATCGCCCGGCCCATTCTTTTCATTTAAATGAAAACAAAAGACACCATACTCTCATTTGTGCAGCAGAGAAAAGAAACAGGGTGCCCGAGGATCGAGAAGACAATGTGCTGCTGGAATTCACAGTCTTTTCTGTTAGGTAACTCATTGTTTCAAACGGAAATGGCAGACGTGTTGCCTTGCTTCTACCTCCCTTGCCTTCAGCTTTCATTTTCAGAAGTCAAAGAAAAGCAAATAAGGGATTTTTCCTTCTTTCTAAAATGCCAACAGTTTGCATTCAAGGAAAATGTCTGAGAGGCCAGTGAGAGAAAATTCTTAGACAGCACAGAGGCTGAAGTTCTTTGTCTTGGCTCTAGTCGTACCAAATCCTCCCACAAGCATCTGTCCTGCGGATACTAGCTGGCCACACTGGGAGAGACTTAAGTACTGCCAGGTCTCCATAAGTATGTGCAGAATCATCTAACACTGTTTCTAAGGTAGATCTGTGCTCCTGGCCACAAAGGGTCTGCTTATGTGGAGGGAGGCTGGCAGAGGAAAACCCGAGTCTCTTTCTATTGCAGATCAATTTCGTTCTCTGGACCTCTGAATGTGCTATTGGCAGAGCATGGAGGCTGTGTCCCCCGCCCAGGAGGCCAGAAGAGAGAGCTCGGTCAGAGTCAAAAGCCAGAACTTCTGTTCCTTTCACTAAAACACAACACAATAGCTAGCCTTCACATATCTTCCTCTCTAGTTCTCTTTTATTATCCAAAATAGTCCCTTTGTATTTTGTTTTGACTTCCAAAGCTTTGGTAATGCACATGGAAGATGAAATGGGGAGAAAATGTTTCAGTGGTCATATTTTATTCTTAATGCACCAAAATGAACAGTTTAATGAAAATCGGAGGAGCTTTTCCATGGGCAGAT
The DNA here is from genome assembly GCF_000317375.1 of Microtus ochrogaster. NCBI lineage: Eukaryota > Metazoa > Chordata > Mammalia > Rodentia > Cricetidae > Microtus > Microtus ochrogaster. The sequence continues at coordinate 346,049 of NW_004949229.1, read as the reverse complement.
TATTTTTGCTTTTCATTTCACCAATTTCTTTGCACATCATAGACCTGAAGAAAAGATGATATTGGTGCATCTCTCTAATGTGTTTTATTACAATGTCCTGCGGATTTTAATTAACCAGCCCAAACGCACTAAAGGTAAAAACAAATCCTGGCACACTGAACAGATATAAACCATGCAATTTCTGCTTTCACGATTTCTTTAGGAATAACTATAGATTACTTCAGCTCAGATTACCTAGAGAAGGCACGTATTATCAGCTCTTCCCTCCACCGCTATACTCAGCCACTACCACCGATCTTTCCAAGACCCAGTTTTCTCATCCATATATTGCCTGAGATGCACTGGGTCTATTCTAGTCCCGTGGGCAAAGAAAACCAGGCCCAGAAGCATTGGACAAGCTCTCTGCCTACTTGTGAAAGAGTGTATTAGTAACGTTTCTGTTGCTGTGGAAAATACCATGATCAAAAGCAGCTTATGGAAGAGTTTCCTTTGGCATACTCCACAAATACCAGGGGAAACATGGCAGCAGGTGCCTGGAGCAGGAAGCTAAGAGATCGCATCTTCAATAGGAACCTCGAACCAGGGTCCAGGTACTTAAACATGCCATCTTATTGTCTGTGTGTCTCTGTCCCCCAGCAGGGAGTTTCAGATGTATGCCACAATGGATACTGTGATTTATCTTACGTGGATGCTGGTGGTCAGGACTCAGGTCCTCATGCTCATGTAAACAAGCCCAGAGGTGTTTGAAAAAAAATAAAGAGTGCTGCCCAATAGTCAAAATGTTCTTTGTCAGAAATTGGCCACATCCAGCCAGTTGCTCTTTTTTTGCTGGAAATTCCCACTTATGGAATTAGTGAAAAGTGGTACCCTTGCACTTGACTTGAAATAATTCAGTATAGGCAGATGAAGAATAAATAAATAATAGCTCGCTAACTGCTGGGATTGTTTCAGCTTTGAAAAGTATGCAGTATGGTAGAAACAGATTAGCATTCAAATCTCACTTATTCATCTCCAAGCCTCTCTTCAAAAGCTAGCCTCTCTCTCTCTCTCTCTCTCTCTCTCTCTCTCTCTCTCTCTCTCTTTCCTTTTTTTGAGACAGTGTTTCTCTGTGTAGCCCTGGCTGTCCTGGAACTTGCTCTGTAGACCAAGCTGCCTCTGCCTCCTGAGTGTGGGATTAAAGGCATGCACCACCATGCCCGGCTTCAAATTCTAGCTTTTTCCACAAAGTGGGAACAGTGTTTCTCAGCATAGAGAATGGGAAGAGGGCCATGTGAGAGAACATATATAATGTCATCCCAGACCTCCAGAGTGGTTAAGAACACAGACTTTGGTCTCAATTCTTTCACTCTCTAATTGGGAGATTTTAAGTCAGTTACTTGGTCTTTTTATTTATTTATTTTTGCATGTGTGCTTTTATTTTTCATTATTAGGCATTATGGCGTTTTTATAACATATCTCTCTCCCTCCTACTCCCACTTCTCCATTAGTCTCTTTTCTACTTTCTTTTTTTAAAAAATATTTATTTATTTATTATGTATACAATATTCTGTCTGTGTGTATATCTGCAGGCCAGAAGAGGGCACCAGACCTCATTACAGATGGGTGTGAGCCACCATGTGGTTGCTGGGAATTGAAGGCAATGCTCTTAACCACTTGAGCCATCTCTCCAGCCCCTCTTTTCTACTTTCATATACATTCTAAGGAGTAAAGATAGATTAACAAAACGTACAGACTAGTTTTTATGGGAATGAAATGAGATAATGCACATTCGAGATTACAGTTGATAGAAACCGATCAAGTTGGGTCAGAGGGATGGAGGAGATGGCTTAGTTGGTCAAGTGCTTACTGCCTAAGTGGGAGGACCCAAGTTCTGACCACCAGCGCCCATGGAAGATATCCTACATTGTGGCATACATCTTGAAACCCCACTGCTGTGGGACAGAGACAGGCAGATCCCTGAATCTTACTGCCTAGTTAGCTTGGTTAGATTGGTGAGCCCAGCCGGGCGGTGGTGGCGCATGCCTTTAATCCCAGCACTCGGGAGGCAGAGGCAGGCGGATCTCTGTGAGTTCCAGGCCAGCCTGGTCTACAGGAGCTAGTTCCAGGATAGGCTCCAAAGCTACACAGAGAAACCCTGTCTTGAAAAACAAACAAACAAACAAACAAACAAACAAAAAATTGGTGAGCCCATGTTCAATGACAGATCCTGTCTCAAAAATCAACATAGAAAACAAATGTGGAGGACTTCCTCAACGTTAACCTCCAGCGTGGGTACTCCTTCACCCCTAAGTGATCAAGCAGGACTGACAAAGACGGCAAGGCTAGCAGAGCACTTGCCTAGCATGCATGAAGCCCTGAGTTTGATCCTCCGAATTTACTGTACAAATCAGATATCGTGGTGGACACCTGTATTAACAGCACAGGAAAGCAGAAGAAGGAGAATCAGAAGTTCCAGTTTGGTTACAGGAATTCAAGGCCAGCCTAATATATATGAATCTTGCCACAAAGAGGGGAAAAGAGCAGGAGGTGGGGAGGGGAAGAGAGCGAGGGAGGGAGGGAGGGAGAGGGAGAGAGAGGGAGAGAGAGAGAGAGAGAGAGAGAGA
>NW_004949229.1:341607-343346 GCF_000317375.1 Microtus ochrogaster | reverse complement strand
CCTGTCCTGGAACTAGCTCTTGTAGACCAGGATGGCCTCGAACTCACAGAGATCCACCTGCCTCTGCCTCCCGAGTGCTGGGATTAAAGGCATGCGCCACCACCACCCGGCAGGACAGGCCTTTTTCAATGTAAAACAACGGTTGCTATATGTCAACACTTAAGGCTTGTCAGTTGGCTCCTCGGCTCCTTCTGTAGCCTGTAAGTGTAGTAACTGGGTTTTAACAGCATTATGTGAGATGTGCCTCCTTTAACACCATTACATGTAGGCACAATACTGTCTGACATGAAAACAAAATGCCAGTTACCCAGTGGTGCTCCGGGCCATGGAATAGGAGGTCTTTTAGGGTAGTCCTCATAAATGATTTCTTGACAAAGATCACTGTGTGGGGGGCTTGTTAAAATGTATATGCTGGGCCTGGGGTCTGGTGTGGGACAGGTGCATGTGCATTTTTTTCTTTAAAACACTTATTTTTTATTCTTTTTTTTCGAGACAGGGTTTCTTTTCTTTTTTTAAACTTTCTTTTTTAAATCAAATAAGATTGATTTATTATGTATACAGTGTTCTGTCTGTATGCTTGCTGGCCAGAAGAGGGCGCCAGATCTCATTACAGATGGCTGTGAGCCACCATGCTGTTGCTGGGAATGTGAACTGAGAACCTCTGGCAGAGCAGTCAGTGCTCCTAATCTTTGAGCCATCTCTCCAGCCTTGAGACAGGGTTTCTCTGTAGCTTTGGTTCCTGTCCTGGAACTAGCTCTTGTAGGCCAGGCTGGCCTTGAACTCACGGAAATCTACCTGCCTCTGCCTCCCAAGTGCTGGGATTAAAGGCGTGCGCCACCATTGCCCGGCTTATTTTTATTCTTTAGTTATGTGTGCACATATGCACATGCACGTATGTGCCCAAGGAAGCCAGAGAAGACCCAAGATCCCCTGAAGCTGGAGTTCCAGGTGGTTGTGAGCCACCTGATATGGGTGTTGAGAACCAAACTTGGGTCGTCTGCAGGAGGAGCGCATACTTTTGATTGTTCAGCTGTCTCTCCAGTCTCGAGGTTCTGCGTTTTAAAATGGCCCAGTGGATGCCCGTGTGTAAGACATGCTTTGGGTAGCAAGGTTTTAGAAAATTCTCTGGTGGACCAACAATAATGAGAACCTCTTGTAAATTACCAATGCTGAGAGAATAGATCGTCAAAATCGAAAACAAAACGAGAGAGCATGCGTGCATGTGTGTGCGCGCGCGCGCGCACGCACATATGTGCACGCACGCGCAAATGCGCACGCACGCACGCGCAAATGCGCACGCACGCACGCGCAAATGCGCACGCATGCACAAATCATTATCCTATTCTACAACAGCGAAACTCAGCCTGTGGGTTGCGATCCTTTGGGGGAAGGGTCAAAAGACCCTTTAACAGGGGTCTCCTAAGACCACTGGAAAACACGTTTACGTTAGGATTCATAACGGTACCAAAATTACAGATATGAAGGAGCAACAAAAATAATTTTACGGTTGGGGGTCACCACAGCAAGAGGAACTGAATTAAAGGGTCGCAGCATTTGGAAGGTTGAGAACCACTGCTCTAGAGCTATTTGACTTGCCTTGGCCCCTTTGGAAAGAACACTGATCATCTATATATAGATACAGTTCTATTTTTTTCTGGAGGATCCTATGTGTGTCTTTATGCCCCATTTTTCTGTCTTGATTACAGTAGCTTTGCCTAACTTCCTTTGTTCCTCCCCTT
>NW_004949229.1:334940-340911 GCF_000317375.1 Microtus ochrogaster | reverse complement strand
GCACGTAGTGCACAGACGTGCAGGCAAACACTTCCAACACATAAGAATAATAAAAGTATTTTCAAAGATAAGTGGATCTAGACTAGACATCTGAACAAACTAAAACTGGCCCACTTATATAAAGAAATAAATGAGGGCCTGGAAAGATGGCTTAGCAGTTAAGAGCACTGATTTCTCCTACAGAGCATAGGAGTTCGATTCCCAGCATTCACATGGTGGCTCACGACCATTTCCAATTCCAGTTCAAAGGCATCTTACATCCTCCTCTGACCTCTTCTGGCATCAGACTGGAATGTGGCATACAGATATATATTCAGGCAGAACACCCATATACATAATAAAATGAGCCGGGTGGTGGTGGCGCATGACTTTAATCCCAGCACTCGGGAGGCAGAGGCAGGAGGATCTCTGTGAGTTCGAGACCAACCTGGTCTACAAGAGCTAGTTCCAGGACAGGCTCCAAAGCTACAGAGAAACCTTGTCTCGAAAAACAAAAACAAACCCAAAAAAACAACAACATAATAAAATGAAAGAGTAAATGAACTTAAGGCTAGGGAGGTAGCTCATTTGGTACAGTGCTCACCTGGTGCCCAGCACACATGAAGAAGCCCTGGGTTTGAGCCCCGCCACTGCACACACCAGATGTGCTGGCGTACCTGTTATCCTCGCACTCTGGAGGTGGAGGCAGTGCAAGCAGAAGCTCAAGAAGTTCAAGAGTCGGGTGTGGTGATGCACGTTTCTGATCCCAGAGCTTTAGGGGGAGAGGCAGGCAGATCTCTGAGAGTTCAAGGCCAGCGTAGTATATGTAGAAACTTCCAGGGATAGTCAGGGCTACACAGAGAAATCTTTTCACAAACAAACAAACACTGAAGTAAACAGAAAAGTTGGATCAATTTGATATCAAAAATTTTATTCAAAGAGCAAACATGTAAACTTAGAATAAGAACAATCCCTCCCCCCATTGCAAACTTCAAAAGAAGTCTGTTTTTTTCGAGACCAGCCTGGTCTACAAGAGCTAGTTCCAGGACAGGCTCCAAAACCACAGAGATACCCTGTCTCGAAAAACCAAAAACTAAAAACCAAAAAAAAAAAAAGAAGTCTGTTTTGAAGAGGAATGAAAGGTCCAGGGGCAGTCCAAACTGTCCTCTTCAAGTTGGGTATGTTCTGCTCATTAAAAGACCATTATAGTGTTCACCGAAATAGCCAGGCTGAATACTACTATAGCATCTTCATAACAAGAACAAACACAGTTCTAAAATTTCATTATAAAATGAAGGCAACACCATGAACTATTAGGACTGACTACTTTCATAGTAGTGACAGCTGCAGCACTTTAGGGAAGGCGTAGCAGTGAGTACATTTTCTTTCTTCTTTGGTATAGTTTATAGAACTTTAATAAAATAACACTGAAACGTATTTCTAAAACATATGTACAAGTCATTAAAGAGCCTGTGTAAGTGCAAGAGAGCTTTCTTCACGCCGGCTTCCGCCTACACACCTGAGAGTCAAGAGCGCCTTTCCAAGGTCAGGATGAAGATGTAAGTCCTACAACCGTCCAGACTTTCTACTAATACACACTTGGATGCTAAACAGCTTAATTCTGGCTTTCTACTTATGTGTGAATAAACACATGTACATACCAACTCAAGTTCTTACAGATTTCACGTGAAACTCCTTAACATTTTCCCTCCGCAAACTCCATTTTGAAGTGCAGTTTTTTATGCTCTGAATGATACTTCTGTTGTTCAGTTGATGGGATTCCCCCAGTCCCTATGCTTCAGGGTCCCAAGGACCTCACTCAACTGGCTCAGTCAGCTTCCTCTACTCTCTCCTCCTTCCAACAGTCCTCCACAAGTCCCTCCGAGACTGGTTTTTCTTCTGATGTGACCTCCTCATTTCCTCTCCTCAAAGGAGAGGCTGGAAGGGTATTTATAAAGCTGCTTAGTGGGACCCAGGGGTACGTACGATCCTTCAGAGTGCTTCAGGGAAGGCGAGCTCCTATCCGGAGACATTTTCTTTTCAGAAGGATGGGATGAGGAAGCTTCCAAGATCTTGGAGCTCCAGTAGCCGCTTCTCAATCTAGTGAAGATCATTCGGACAGGTTCGACCGGAACGTGGTTGGACTTTGTATAACAGGACTCAGTGAAAGAGTGGGAGAAATTCAGGAAAGCTCCGCTGGGTGGAGGCTGTTGTCCAACACTGGTCACTTGAGGTAACCCTTTTGGGTCAATTTGACTGGCACTAGAACATGGCACATCATGAAAAGCCTCCAACATAGGCTTCTGCTGTTTCTGAGATAAGTTTATTTGCCATTTCTCCTGAGGATTTTGGATAATCTGGCTGGGGAACTGGAGATTTCCCCCATGGGTTGCCTCGAGGCTGAGTTCAGCGTGCTGGCTATCTGGATGTGCAGTGGAGTACACACAGGGGTGTTTATCTTCATCGGAACACTGGGCTAGTGACTGGGTGTTCAGCATGTGGCCCATCTCCTGCACTTTGGAAGCAGCCTGGGGAACTCGATGGAAGCAATCCTTTGTGCTTTGGTCTGCTGGATTCTCACTGAAAGCTGGGTTCTCACCACGGTGCCCAAATGCTGTGTGTGGCATGTTAGGGACCTCCAAGGCCTGACATTTCTCTTCCTTAAGAGGTAAGATATTAGTGTCTTCTGTGGAAAGTGCTGTATCACACACATCTTCCTCATCAGATTTCTTGACTGATGGCAGATTAGTTTGAGTGGACTTCGCGGATGATCTCCTCCTTATATGGATAAGTGTTGGTCTGCTTGGACGCCGCAGATGGTTACCAAAAGGTGCCAAATCTTTCCAGCACCGCGACCTCCTCTTTGGGGGCTTCTTGGGATATTTAAGCAGGAGCGCCTCCCTTTGCTTCTCTTGTCTTTCTCTGTCTTTTCTTTCTCTCTCTGTCTCATTCCTTGGGTCAGGACCCCAAGGATTCTTTGGCTTTCGTGGGTTCTGGCTCGCCTTTTCCTTCCTAAAGCCCAAGGGCAGTGGGACCAAGGCACCATCCCAAGTCTTCATAGGGCACATCCCGCTTTTTAAAGTGTGTCCAAAGGCCCCACAGTTAATGCATTTCATCCCGGGATTCTCTACTGATGGGGGGACTTGCTGTACCCTTGGGATTCTCAGATTCTGTAAATTTTGAATTTTAATGTTTTTGTTAGGAAAAGTTTTCATGTAAGGGTTTACCACTTGAGCCATCATTTTGGAGTCTTGTCAGTCTTCCTCGGGTTTGCTGATTTGGGGTTTTCTAAAACCCAGATATCTTCCTACTGTCTGTTAGCAGGTTCTCAGACAGGTGGATGGCAGAGACACAGCAAGGCATGTGATGAAGCTTACAGGATGCTGGAGAAAAGGGAAGCCACATTTTCTTTTTTATATCACTGGGCTATTTCCTCCCCCTCCAACATTTACTTCAGGAATAAACAAAAAATTAATGAAGTTATTATACCATGTTTTAATGTTTAAATACTGTTTTTGAGTGACTTCTTCTTTTTGAGGTTGCCATTTTCTTAACCCTAACAACGGGGACAGTGGGATTGACCCAGGAGAATTTCAGTTCCTGGAAAAGTCTGATTATATAATCTTACAATAGAAACGATCGGTAGTATTTTATAGAAACAACCTCATCTTAATCTAACGATGAACATGACATGAATTTATCCCTCAAGAGTAAGATGAAAATATACTTCTCATGCCTGAAGTGATGGTACACACCTTTAATCCCAGCACTTGGGAGACAGAGGCAGGGAGATCTCTGTGAGTTCGAGGCCAGCCTGGTCTACTGAGCAAGTTCCAGGATAGCCAGGGCTACACAGAGAAACCCTGTCTCAATAAACCAATATGTATTATACTGTAATATTTGGTTTTTGGAACTTGCTCTGTAGACCAGACTGGCCTTGAACTCACAGGTGTGCCTGCCTCTGCCTCGCCAGAATTTAAAGTTTTAAAGCAAAGAAAGCTGATATTTTTCTGGAGCTCCATATAAGTAATAGATTTCATGTTGTTTTTAGTGGAGACACTCTGAAATATGGTGCTTAGGAATAAGCTTGGTGGGCTGACTAATAGCAAAATAATGTAGCCTGTATACTTGGAATGCAATTTAGATATCATATAGATGTTACAAAGCAATATTAATATAAAACATCCATCATGGAACATCACCTTACTTGACGGCTTTAGTAAATCTTTCCCACTGAAATACTTGTAACCATGGCCATCATTTTTAAAAAAAATTTTGAACACGATAAAAGGTGGAAACGTTTCACCACCAAATCTGAAATAAAGATAAAAAATTAGTGATATGACATCAGTTGTGGGGATCCATTGCTTCTTTCTCATGTACTTAGCACAGCTCATATAGTTTTTTAAATATAGTGCATAGAAAGAATATATAAATACTGTGGGATCGTCTCCCTGTACGCTGTGAATATATGTTGCCCACATTGGTTGATAAATAAAGCTGTTTGGCCTATGGCAAGGCAGAATAGAGCCAGGCAGGAAATCCAATCAGAACTACAGGAGAAAAAGGGCAGAGTTTTGGAGACATCAGCCCCACACGGAGGAAGCAAGACATATAAAAAATGAGGTAGCAAGCCACAAACCACATGGCAAAGCATAGATTAAAAAATACGGGTTAGGGGCTGGAGAGATGGCTCAGTGGTTAAGAGCATTGCCTGCTCTTCCAAAGGACCTGAGTTCGATTCCCAGCAACCACATGGTGGCTCACAACCATCTGTAAAGAGGTCTGGCGCCCTCTTCTGGCCTTCAGGAATACACACAGACAGAAAATTGTATACATAATAAATAAAAAATATTTTAAAAAAATACGGGTTAATTTAAATGTAAGAGCTAATAATAAGCCTTAGCCATCAGTCAAGCATTTATAAGCAATATTAAGCCTTTGAGTGTTATTTGGGAACTGGTAGGTGGGAGAGAAATGGCCATTTGCATATAAAGATCAAGCAAAGGAATGGACACATGGTTGTGAGACCTTATGTCAATTTATAGCCAGAGTCATGTCTTAGCCTTTTTACATAACAAATGCAAACAGGGAAATACTTACTTTTAAACTTTGTCGTGAAAAATAATCAGTATTAAAAAAAATCATTTCTACTATTTCTTCTCTGAAAATAAGTCAGCATAGTTACATTACCTGAATCTGACTTTACACTTCATGCTAGGATCTTTAACAAGTGCAGCCTCTACGGGGCTCACTCTCGTCAGCAGTTCGTGTGCCACACAATATTCCTGAAATAGAGGACAACACTGTAAACAGAAAGTGGTGTCCTGTCCAGATGTCATTTACTGATTACGAGAATGGAAGCAGCCTCATGGTGGAGGCGCACACCTTTAATTCCAGCACTCAAAGAGGCAGAGGCAGGTGGATCTCTGTCACTTAGAGGCTAGCCTGGTCTACAGAGCAAGCTCCAGAAGAGCCCAGAAAACAAAACAAAGCGACAACAACAAAAACATTGGAAGCATAGTGAAATGAAGCCTGAGTGCAGGGCTCTAAAGAGGTGAATTTCTACTCTTGACTCCTCAATTTATCGTCTATGCAGGCTTTCGCCTGTTATTTCAACTCAGGGGTCTCCAAATGTGAGTATCCACGCCTTTTGAGATCGCAGGCATTTGAGATCCCTATGAAAACACTTTCCTGCAATCTATTGAATTTATCTATAGACTTATCCGTATCTCCAACTAGATTATAAACATCACATAGGTAGAGAGAGCATCTTTCTTCTTTGTTATTATTCCTAGCATCTAATACAGTACCCTGAAACACACAAGAAACTTAACAAGTGTTTAATGTTAAATGAATCATGGGTAATATGGGGATGATAATGGTATTAAGTAACTAATTTTTAAGTACCTTTTATTTACCATATAATATGGTGGTATCATAGTCATCTATCTCTATCTATCTATCTATCTATCTATCTATCTATCTATCT
>NW_004949229.1:330510-334830 GCF_000317375.1 Microtus ochrogaster | reverse complement strand
AATATTATCTATCTCCTCATTTAATCCTAAGAATATTATCTATCTCCTCATTTAATCCTAAGAATATTATCACTCAGTTCATAGATGAGAAAGATAGGTCTCAAACTTAGATTTTTTGACTTTAAAATTGCCATTCTTTTCCTTAAATGACTCTATTTAATTTTATGCCTGTGATAATTCCATAAAATATACAATAATAATATTTTTAACAAGATAAAGCATTTTTCCTTGTTTTTATTTTTTGAGACAGGATTTCTCTGTGTAGCCCTGGCCATCCTGGAACTCACTCTGTAGACTAGACTGGCCTTGAATTTAGAGATCTCCCTGCCTATGCCTCCAGAGGGCTGGGATTAAAGGCATGCACCACCACTATGCTAAGATAAGGCATTATTAATGTGAAGTATTACTGTGAAGTACTGGAACAAAGATGTAAAAAAATAGCTTATTAACTTCATTTATTTACTGAAATCATGAGAAATCAGTAACACAATAATTAAAAATGAGTTCTGTATGGTAATACATATAGGTCTGTGGGTAAGGTAGTGAAGAAGTATACATATTGCTCAAACTTTCTCAGGGCTGCAAAACTCCTCTAACGAGAATATCAGAAGATAGCAGACTACTTTAAGCAAGGCTTAATACTCTGCTGAGTTTCCAGGGTTTCTTTCTTTCTTTCTTTTTTTCAGGGAAGGAGGATGGGCATCTGTGATTTTTATTTAAATAGGAGTATATCCCTCATACCACTCTGACTTGCCCTTTTCACTAACAAGCTGTCTTGGTTATCTTTGTATTTGTAGACTCGTGTTAATACTGCAAGCTCTACATGTGAAGGCAGAGGCATTTCCTTTCTTGCATGAACCAATGCTGCAATGAAATGATATTGTAGAATGTGCTCCTAGAAGTGAAACTGCTTTGCTTCTCAGCACTCACCCAGAGGCTCACAATTGCTTGTAACTCCAGTTCCAGGGGATCTTCCGCCTCTTCTGACCTCTGCAGGCTCTTCCATGCACATAAACTCACTCAGGCTCATGTACACACACACACGTATAATAAATAAATTCTTTTAAAAAAAAGAAGTGAAACTTCTGGGCAAAAGTGCATTTTGAAATTCAGGGTTTTTCCCCTGAAGTGTTGGGGATCAAACCCAGGGCTTCATACATGATAATACACATTCTACCACTGAGCTACACCCCTAGTTCTTCTTCTTCTTCTTTTCTTTCTCTGAAACAGGGTTTCTCTGTAGCCCTGGCTTTCCTAGAACTCACTCTGTAAATTAGGCTGGTCTCAAACTTGGCAATTTGCCTGCCTCTGTCTCCAGAGTGCTGGGATTAAAGGTGTGCGCCACCATTGCCTGGCTTACACCCCCAGTTCTTAATTCAGAGATTTAATGGTTAGATTTGAATTAAAAATAACTAAAATACGACTGCAATAATTTCAGAAAAATAGTAACACTCATTCATATTGAAAATAAATCCAGAGGGCTGGAGAGATGGCTCCGAAGTTAAACATCCTGACTGATCTTTCAGAGGAACCAGATTTCATTCCTAATGCTCACATTACAACTGTCTTTCACTCCCCAGTCCCGGGGAATCCAATGCCCTCTCTGGTCTCTACAGGCATTGCATGCCTAGGTGCACAGATGAACCTGAAGGCATCCATACACATAAATAAAATAAAAATAAATAGACCTAAAACAATCAACCGGAAATAGTCATTAAGATTAATGAAGAAGCAGTTTTATAACTTTACACAATCTTAGTATATCTAAGTCAAAGAGATAACTAGGGTTATTTGTTCTCTCTGTAATTAGTTAAGAAATAGCTGCCAGAGGAAAAAAAAAACCACCTACCGCTGCACAAACTGTGTGTTTTAGGAGTTTAAACAATGTTTTGTCCGCATAAATGAACCAGGCCTTCTGTATTATTTTTGCTGAAATATTTCTATTAATTATAAGAGGGAAAAGAGGTTAGCAATTTATGAAGTACTTTTCATTTTCCTAAAATCTTCAACAAGTTTCAACGTATGCATCCTCTAAAATTTCCCCATTACTAAGACTGACCTAATAAGGAACATTTGGATGGAGCAATTGGAACTAGTTTTTGTCGTCTCTAATCAGAATGAGAATATGGAATAGTTAATATTTCCCCTGAGATTAAAAAAATCAGCTAAAATTTTATCAAGACACATACATAAAACCAGTCATGGTGGTTTATTCTCATATTCCCAGCAGTTAGCAGGTGGAGGCAGGAGGATCAAGAATTCAAGACCAACTTTGGGCCAGGTGGCACTGGGGAAGCAGAGGCAGGTGGATCTCTGTGAGTTCGAGACCAGATTGGCCTACAAGAGCTAGTTCCAAGATAGGCTCCAAAGCTCCTGAGAAATGTAGCTTTGACTACACAGTGCATTTTGGTTGAGGCTACAGTCCTAGTGTGTGTGAGACATTTTCTCTCTCCCTCCCTTCCTCTCTCCCCCAATCTTTCCTTTCTCCTCTCTCTTTTCTCTCTGAGACAGTGTCTCATGACTCTGAAGAGGTGGATACACAACTGAGTATGACCTTAAACTTCTGATCCTCCTGCCTCGAACTTCTTAGAGCTGGGATTATACCAGGCCTGGGTTTATGTGGCGAAGGAAATTGAGTCAGAGACTTGTACACACTAGGTAAGAACTCTACCATGTATATCCTTAGTCAGAAATCCTGGGGTTTAACTCCTACTACTATTGGGGAGTTGGGGGTGGAAGAGAGAGGGGTGTGAGGATGGAAGGGAAAGGGATGGAGAGAGGATACGAATCAATAGAAGGTGTGAGAAGGCAAATTTGCCTTCTAAAAGCATTCATGGGGCTGGTGAAATAGGTTTGTGGGTAAAGAATGAGAACCTGAGTTTGGTAGCCCGAAGCCATATAAAATGATAGATGTGTTTGCAAATGCTTGTAATCCCAGCACTGGGGAAGTGGAGGCAGGTGGATCCCCAAGGCTTCTAGGCAAGTCAGCCTAGCCTTGTTAGTGAATTCCAGTTCAGTGAGAGAGTGTCTCTCAAAAACTAAAAAGGGCTTGGGAAATGGCTCAGTTGGTAAAGATTGCTCAGCAGCCCGAGCCCCCATGTAAAAGGTGGGTGCTGTGGTGCACTTCCGTAATCAGGGCACTGGGTGGGGTGGGTGCAGGCAGAATTCCAGTTGAAGCTGTACACTCCAGATTCAGTGTGCCACCCTATGTCGAGAAACAAATACACGAAGTGGAGAGTGACAGAGGAAGACACTCGGTGTCTACTTCTGACTTTTGATTTTTTTTTTTTTGATTTCTGTCCGCACGTGTACAGGGCAGGTGGGTGCTCCTGTGCACGCGCATACACACCCTCCCACCCTGCCCCCACCTAGAGGCGTAGGAAGATCTCTGACCTTCACACGGACACATCCAAGCGCACGCACAGCTGCACAAACTTGCACGCACCCACACGAGCATGCACATGCACTACAGCAATCCACTACTTTATAGTCAGGCTCTTAAAAAAGTTCAGACAGGGTCTCACTATGTACTACATAGTGGCTGGGAACTTAGTCCAGCCTGGCCTCAGACTCAAGATCCTCCTGCCTCAGGTCCTTTGTGCTGGAATTACAGGCAGTTAGTTCCTAAAAGCACGGTCTAGCTGACTGGAGTGCATTGAAAATGTAACCTAGGATAGTTGAATTGACACGAGGCCCCATTGCTTTTCTAGGGGCTTATGAGTGTGACCTCGAAAAAGAAATTCCCTTTTCTGATCTTTGCTCCAGCAAGGCTCACTCCAGTGCAGCTAGAGAAAGAATTTCCTTTAGATAATGTCCCAGTAGTAACTGATTCACAAGTCTCTCCTCCAGTGCTCTCCCGCCCCTGTCAGTGTCTCGTGTAGGGCTATCAGCAAAGACAAGGACATCTTGTAGACTTAGAGAACAAAAGGCCCGAGGAGGGCTGGGAAAAGAACTCAGCTGCTAAAAGCCTACCATGCAAGCATGAGGACCCGAGTTTGCTCCTTAGAGCCCACATAAAAATGCCTGGCATGGTGGCATGTGCTTGCCATCCCAGTGCTGGGGATGTGGAAACAGGAGGACCCCTGAGCTTGCTGGTTAGCTTAGCCTAATTGACAAACCGTAGGCCAATGAGAGTGTGTATCTCAAAGGAGTTGAACGGCATTCCTAGAGATGACACTCAAGGTTGTCACATACACACACACATATAAACAACCAAAAATAGAAAAGGGCTTGGTAGTGCCAGTGCACTTCTTTAATCCCAGCATTTAGGAAGCAGAGGCACGCAGATCTCTGTGAGTTCAAAGCCTGCCTGGTTCACAG
>NW_004949229.1:323114-329815 GCF_000317375.1 Microtus ochrogaster | reverse complement strand
AAAAAAAAAGAAATAAACCTTTTGAATTCTAGCTGATGCCATTCATTAACTGGTTTAACTTTCTTCCCAGTTGTGTTTTTTTCTCCCTTTTTTGAAGATTTAAAAATATTTTAATTATATGGATGTATGTGTCTGCGCCTGGGATTGGGAATGTCAGTGCAGGTCCTCAGAGGCCAAAGTATTGCATCCTGTGGACCTGGAATTTCAGGGAATTGTAAGGTACCTAACGTGAGGGGTCCTAATCACGGAGCCATCTCCCCAGTGCTCTTTCACTTACTTACAATGTGCACTAACAAAACTGTTTCAGAAGGCTGCAGTATTAGCAAGCAGGCATGTGACTACACTTTGCAAATTATAAAATTCTAAAGCTATAATATTCAACTTGAAGGGAATTTTTTTAAACTACCAAAATTTTAATGTACACATTAACGAACGTTTAAAGTTATCCGAGTAAACTCGGGCAAGTTTAGCTCGGGGTGGTGGGGCACACCTTTAGCCCTAGCCCTCAGCAGGCAGAGGCAGATGAATCTCTGTGAGTTGGAGGCCAGCCTGGTTTATAGAGGGAGTTCCAGGACAGCCAGGGCTACACGGAGAAACCCTGTTGTGTAAACAAACAAACAAACAAAAACACAGAAAGCATACAAACAAACAAGCAACCCAGGTAAGTTTGTAATTTGTCTAGTTGTGGAAAAACGACAAAAGGCAAAAAGATGGCTTCTTACTCTTTTCTTGCCTTTATCTTTGCAGCAGCACGTGCCGACTGTGTCTTGTGGCTTTTTTCTGAGAGCTGACTATCTGATTTTGGAGGACCAGTAACTGCTGTGTTTGAGGACTTTTTCATTTTCCCTACAAAGAAGTAATCTGAACACACATACATTAAGCTATTAAAGTCATAATCCTCACATTATTACACTTGGACTAGACTTAAATGTCATATGATTGTTGTGCTAATTTTAGAATCCCTTTAAAAAGAAAGCATTGTGCATCTTACATTGTGTGTCGCTTACAGTTTATGTTCTTTTATTAAACTGTCGTGTGGTTGTGGGAAAGGCAGTGAATCTATGCATACCCTCCTAATTGGCCCCCTCTCTCCTAGCTCTTTCCCCCTATTCACCCTGCAGTGGAAGCGAATGTTTCTTCTTGTGACGCGGGGTCTCCTGTAGCTGAGGCTGGCATCAGTCTCATTATGCATAGAGGAGAGCCTTAAACTGATTCTCCTGTCCCAACGCCCCACGTGCTGGCATTTGCAGCGGATCAACACCACACCTGACTCTGGAAGCTAACCCTTTGGAGCAGTAATTCAGGGATATTCATTCTCACAAATTCCTTAGTGGCAGGAGGTACTTTGCTGACTATGGAAACCGGGCAGAGGGTTTTTACACATTTTCTGTCGAGTTTTTGGTCCAGTTTTTATGAGCCATCTCCCCAGTCCTCTTTTAGTTGCTTACTTGTGAGACTTTGTGCAAATTACATAATCCCCTCCCAGCCCCCAGTGGCTCAGTGCCCCTTTGGTGATGTGAGCAGGGACGTATGAAATTATTTGAAGCTGCCTGTATTTTTTTTTTTTTTACTCTTTTGAAGGATTGCGTTCCAGTTTGGATGAAGCTCTCAAAATCTTAGTTATATCTTCAAAATACCCTTTAAAAATGAAATTGCAGTACGATGTGTCTTTTTTATGCATAAAACAAAAACTTAATAACCACTGTACTTTTGTAGTATTGAGCACAAGTGATATTTTTAGTCGGCTGCCGTGACTGTAGGTGGTGTGAAAATATCTCCGCTTTCTATTGGTGACACTCACAGGTACTGCTAATACTGGAGGCTTGTTGCCTCCACTGTACTTGGAAGAAATGCCGAAGTTCAGGCAGAGTTTAGTGGAGGTGAAACTGTCAGCTCCCTCTTTCCCTGGTTCCTGTACCCCGAGCACTAAGAGCTCCCGCTGTGATTTATTTCTCACTGTGCTTCGCACTTCTAAGATATTACCTTACTGATGCAGAGCCTTCGGGATCTAGTCAGTATTTCTCCTTTGGGATCGGAGATGGGGTGGCTTGGAACATACAATTCTGTTGAGAAGGAAAAAAGCTGCCCTTAACATTTGGGGGGTTGCTCTGGCACTCGGTCGAGCCTTAGCGTTTTTCCCACCCTGAAGCTTGCGAACACTTCCAAGTCCTGCTTTAAAAAAATACTTAACCACATATCACCAAGCCAAAACTCAAATATTACGACAAACTTAACACTTTCTTACTGGAGTTTGCCCCAGGTGGGCGTTTTTGTTGTTGTTTTGCCCTAATTTCTTCAAGGGCAGGTAGTTTCTAGCACTAGCTTTGGATAAGAGGACAGTGACCTTCCATTGAACAAACCTCCAAATCTTCAGGATGCCCATGTGGCTTCCATCGTCTGTCAAATTAGGACAGAAAGGCAGAACGAAATACGAAATACGAACTACACCGTCTTTCTGGTTCGGGCTAGCGTTTGCCGAGACTAGCGCAGAGATTTAAAAGGCAGACTATCTGGAATTGGAGCCTAACTTTAGATTTTCCGCAGCGCAGCCTCGGACACTCGGCAATGAGAACAGTGCCTATCGACTCGTGTGGGAGGAATAAAATTACGTCCTTAATAATGCTTGTTTTTCTTGCAAATAGTTAAATACCATCACTTACCGTCTACAGGTATTAAATGGGACAAATATTTGATTATCAGATTTACAGTTTAGTACTTTTTTTTAAAAAAGATCAATTTTTCGCGATTAAATGACGTGGGGCATTTAGTTTAACCTAAAAATTTAAGGAACATTCAGTATACGGTACATTTTTTAGGGAAAAAAACCTTATGTGAGGTAACTCGAAGCCCGACCGTCGATCTGCAGCTTCTCAAGAGGCTGGCGCAGCCTTCCCGGGTCCGTCGGGCGCCACCGCCTGGCTACTTCAGTTCACAGGGCTGCCATATGGCACAGCCTAGTGCCCAATGGTGAAGGTGGAGGCAAAAGTAGGTTCGCGGCACGGCAGAGTGCCAAGAAGCCGCCCTCTTACCACAACTTGCCGCCTACACGGAGCTCCAGCCTTAAGCCGCCTGGCAACAGCCCTCGGGGAGGCAAAACGGCCAAGAAAGGCGGGGCTTGCGTTCGTCTCGCTCCCGCGCGTGGGCGACGTCGGTTGCTAAGCAACGTGACGCGCTGTCTAGCGGTGTTTGATTGGCGCTTTTGAACAGAATCTCGTGCGCCCCAGCCTGCTCGCGGTCAAGGGAATCAGGATCTAACCCGGCCACCGTAGTCGCTTTTCTATAGTGGGCGGGACCAAGAGAGGGGTGACCCTGCGGAGCCGCGGCTGCCAGCGACATGTTCAAGGTGAGAGAGTGGAACCGGGTCACGGTTGTTATCTCCCCCTCTCAGACGCCGGGAGCCCTTCCCACGCTCCCGTGGGGCCCGTTTTTGTGGATCAGACTCGGCTCCCCCCGAGGCTTTGCCCACCTCCGGGCTGGCTAAGTCCTGGCCCGGCGATTCATTCACTGCTTGGTACCAGCACCTGTGAGGCTGAGGCTTGGAACCCTGGATGGGTGGGATTGGCCTTGGGCTAGTTCTTTCGGGAGTGAAACACAACGCCGCTATACTACCCACTTCCCCGGCTAATGCCCTTTTGGGTTCGTGGGTAGGATGAGGCCAGGTCCCGACGCTGCAGCCTTTATGGCTTTGGTTGCTTGGCAGGATCGGGTTTCAGAACCTGGCGTGTGGGTGGGGGGAGGGTCAGCCTCGGAAGACGTCGGGGAGGCTGAGGAAGGAAAGGCTACGTGGGGGAAGCTGTCGCTTACGCTCTAGTGAGCATCATTGTGGAGAAGTCGATGCTTTCCCCTTCCTTACAGGTGTTTATTTTTAACACCTGCCCACCATAAGGTAGGCATTTACAGTGAAGACTTTCAAAAACCTGTATTTTAGCATTAAGTTATTCTTTCGTAAAGTCACCTGTATTTTGTCATAAAAAATATCACAGGCAGCGCACCCTTTAATCCCAGCACTCAGGAGGCGGAGGCAGGTGAGTTCGAGGCCAATCTGGTTTACATAGCGATTTCCAGGACAACCAGGCCTGCAAAAAGAGATCCTTTCTAAAACAAAACAAAACAAAACAAAACAAAACACACATAAGCAGCCCAAAATCTATAAAATCAGCCCTCCAAGAAACGTAATATTCACAGAATAGTGCCAATACAACCTCAAAATTGTGCTCCCCATTTAAAAGTTTCTTGCAGCTGTAGTGTTCGGGGAGCATTAATAAGGGCTGCAAAATCAGATCATGGTCTCTGCCTTCCAGTGCTGTGGTATTGCCAGTGCCTAGCTATGTGATAGTGGCATGTCATGTAACTCCTCCATGAGTGTTTTTTTTTCTATTGGTTGAAGTTAGGGTAATAAACATCTAATTGTTAACTACTGAGGAGAATTAACTCCCTAAACCCAGAGGAAGGATGGACACTGAATGCATTGATTTGTTGACTCACTATCATCAAAGATGTGGCTCCTGGGATTACTATGGCATTGTTGATTTTCCTTATGGTTGCAAGCTGACTGCCAATAACAATACTTTGTCATTCACTAGGGGAAGAGGAGAGGATAAAACTTCCACGCTTGGATTATGTTTTTCCTTCAGGTCTGATTGGACCAACATGGGTCAGGTATCTGTCCCTAGCCCCATAACAGTTACCAGGGGAATGTTGGGCTCTGGTTAGTTTAAGTTAACCAGGATCACTTTGTTTAAACACGTGGGAAAGGAATGGTTTCCTGACCACAGTGCGGTTCTTCAGGGAGGAAGAGGTGTAGTGGAAAGTGGAACCACAACCAGCAGTGCTCACGTCCGGTATATTCATGAGTCTGTGAACGTGTTCATTGACTTGGGGTCTTTGAAATTCTTTCGTGATCGTCATACATGTAAGTTAATTGATGGAAATGAAAGATTGACACAGATGGATGACTCAGCTAAGGTTTTTTTTACAGGAGTGAGAAAGAGGGAAGGAAAAGAATGTTGTGATTGTAGAACAGTGCTTCTCAGCTGACTGGTACCACCCCCTTTGGGTATGTTTTGGAAATTCCAGGGGTTGTTCTTTGTGTCTTTAGTTGTGTTGAACATTTGTTTTAGTTTTAATTTTTTTATCTTATGTGTATTAATGTTTTGCCTGCATATGTGTCTGTGTACCACACACGTGCCTGGTGCTCACAGAGGCCAGAAGAGGGCACATGATCCCCTGGAACGGGAGTTACAGATGGTTGTCAGAGGTCATATGGGTGCTGGGGATGGAACCTGGGTCCACTTCTATCAGTGTTGTGCCCCGTCTGGTCCAGACCCATGCAGGCCCTGTGCATGCTGCAACAGTTTCTGTGAATCCATCTGTGTCTGTTATGCTGTGTTTAGAAGGCCTTGTTTCTTTGGTGTCCTTCATCCCCCTTTGGCTTTTATAATCTTTCCTCCTCTTCCACAGGGTTCCCTGACCCTGAGGGGAGGGATTTGATGGAGACATCCCATTTAGGACTGAGTGTTTCAAGGTCTGTCACTCTCTGAATATTGTCCATTTATGGGTCTCTGTGTTTGTTCCCATCTGCTGCAGGAGGAAGCGTCTCTGGTGATGGTTGAGGAAGGCACTGATCTATGAGTACAGCAAACTATTAGGAGTCATTTTATCGTTACATTCTTTAGCAGAACAGTAGTGTTTAGTTTTCCTCTATGTCCCTGGGCCTAGCAGGTCTCAGGCTCTTGGGTACGTGTGCAGTATTAGGCATGGGTTCATTTTTATGATATGGGGCCTTAGTTCTAATCAAATAGTGATTGGTTACTTCCACAATTTTTGGCACTTTTGCACCAACGTATGTTTCAGGCAGGTCACCATTGTAGATCACAGGGTTTGTAGCTGGGTTGGTGTTTACCATTCTCCTCTGGTAGTATACAGAGTACCTCCATACTATATTATGTATAAAAATAAGTATATGCTATATATAAATAAAATCGTGTATGTCAGTGAATGAAAAAATTTTATTGTTGTTACCAGGTAATAGCAGTTGAGAGCCACAGTCCATCAAACTTTAATGTGCGTGTGACTCTTGTTGAAATCTAGAGTGGGATGGCCCTTCAGATGCTCCTGTTTATTTTAGCATCTCAGTGTCATTGATGCTGCTGGTCATCACACTTTGAATAGTTAAGAATCTATTTAGTAAGATCCTTAGTGCGTGTTCCCTGTGCTTTTGAAGTTGATGATTTCATGAATAGGGTAAGATTTGGAAGAGGCACTGACCAGAGAACCAAAAAAAGGCTCTGCTGAGAGGTTTGCTACTATAAGTCTCTACATAGAAGGGACAGAATAAATGGTAGGGACTGGTCTGGCTTTGGGAATTGCCAGCTTGGAAGGTATTGATAGTATCGGTGTTGTACTATAGTATAAGGAAGTTCAATGTGTGTAGCTTGTTATGGGTAATGTTTAAACTCTGATCATTGTTTCCTTTTTATTTTATTTTTTGGAGTTATAAAAGCCCATTTTTTATTGATTTTTTTTTATTGAGCTTTACATTTTTTCTCTGCTCCCCTCCCTGCCTCTCCCCTCCCCCCCTTCAACCCTCCCACAAGGTCCCTATGCTCCCAATTTACTCAGGAGATCTTGTCTTTTTCTACTTTATACTTTCCATGTAGATTAGATTTTTTTCCTGCTTATTACACAAGTTTTTTTTTTTT
>NW_004949229.1:321911-322789 GCF_000317375.1 Microtus ochrogaster | reverse complement strand
GTTGTGAGCCACCATGTGGTTGCCGGGAATTGAACTCAGGACCTTTGGAAGAGCAGGCAATGCTCTTAACCTCTGAGCCATCTCTCCAGCCCCCAGATAGCTGTTTTTACAGGGTTAAAAAGATGGAACAATTACAGATGAAATGTATTTCTTTGCTTTATTGGTGTAATTTTGTAGTGATATTTGCCCCCGCCCCCAAAGAAAATAAAATGGTTTTCTGTGAGGAAAAGATGTTAACATCATTTTTTAAGCCTCATTTTTTTTTGTTTCTTTTAAGACTATTATGGTCTTTATAGTAGATACAGAAGAACTAGGAAATATTAGCTACTTTGGCACAAAACTGCAGAATTGAAAGCTTCTCATAAATAGTTCTGTTTGCAAAACCAGAAAGTACTTTTTTCCCTCTTTTCCTTTCCTTTTTTTGGTTTAGGCAGGTCTCAAATAGCCCAGGGCGGCTTCAGACTTTCTGCATAGCCATGACTAACTATCCTTGAATGCTTAAATTATTTTAGACTTATTTATATTATTTTATGTGTATGAGTATTCTACCTGCGTGTAACTACCGGCACCGTGTGCATGATTGATTGGCGCTCGTGGCGGTTGGAGGAGGGTATTGAGTCCCCTGGAACTGGAATCATGGGCAGCTCTGAACCACCATGTGGTGCTAGACACTGAGCCTAGGTCCTCTACAAGGGCAGCAAGAGCTCTTAACCACGGAGCCCTCTCTCCAGCTTTTGGCCTTGAACTGTTTTGAGTTTCCTGCCTTCACCTCCCAAATGGTAGGGTTATAGTCAGGTGTCACTCACTATGCCTAGAAGGTATTTTTTCTTTTGGGGGTTCATAGTGTAAACTTTTCCTTTTTTTTTTTTTTTTTTTTT
>NW_004949229.1:299284-321722 GCF_000317375.1 Microtus ochrogaster | reverse complement strand
TTTCTTTCGAGACAGGTTTTCTCTATAGCTTTTGGAGCCTGTCCAGGAACTAGCTCTTTTAGACCAGCTTGGCCTCAAATTCAGAGATCTTCCTGCCTCTGTCTCCTGAGTGCTGGGATTAAAGGCATGTGCCACCACCGCCTGGCAAAACTTTTCCTATTTCTTTCTTCTCTCGTTTCCTCCCTTTCTGTTCTGTTCTGTTCTGTTCTGTTCTGTTCTGTTCGATTCTTTCTGTTGGGGGTCTTACTCTTTAGCCCAGACTATCCTGGAATTCATTGTCTTACAGTTCTAGGCTGACCTGTAACTGATGCGGTTCATAGTGTGAACTTTGCCTATTTCTTTCCCCTTTCTTCCCTGGCCTGGAATTCACTGTGTAACCCAGGCTGGTCTGTAACTGGTCCTTCTCAGACTCCAAGTGCCACCACACCTTTGAAGTATTGGCTTTGTTGGTGTTAATGGTGTATATCTGGGCCTCCAGTACTAGGGAAGATGTTGCCGGAAGATCCCGCCTGGCGTTGAAGTCGAAGACCAGCCTGGCCTCTACTGTGAACCTGAGCTTTATAGTGCCCAGTGCTGTGAGTTAGACTGAGGTGATTGTGGTCTGTATTTGTACATCCAAATAGTGTTTGTCAAAAAAGACATCTTGAGAACATGGATTTAATTACCCTCTCAATATATTTAATTCCTAAAGCTCTATCATTGATTGATGTATTTACACAGTAATTATTATCCTTCATTTGGAAGGATCTTCATACTCTGTGGTATATTCTTTTTTTTTTTTGATTTTTCAAGACAGGGTTTCTCCGTAGCTTTTTTGGTTCCTGTCCTGGAACTAGCTCTGGTAGACCAGGCTGGCCTCGAACTCACAGAGATCTGCCTGCCTCTGCCTCCTGAGTGCTGGGATTAAAGGCGTGCGCCACCACCGCCCGGCTGTGGTATATTCTTTAGAATGTCTTCAGGAGTCAGCTAGTTTTATTCCTTTCTGTGTTGTAAACAAATCAGTACTCACCTCAGAACTTCAAGACATATAGATAATGCTAAAGAATCACCGTTAATAGCCCCACTCCTAGGCAACCATGGGTGCATCTTTCCATGCTCGTTCCTTAGTATACCTATATATGCCCTTGGTGTGACCTTTTAAAAACATCCATGGAATTATACTACAGTCTACCTCCACTACTTTTTAAGACAAATGTCATTTTACGATAGGCTATTGTTCTTTTTTTTCTTTTTTTAAAATTTATTTATTTATTAAGGATTTCTGCCTCCTCCCCTCCACCGCCTCCCATTTCCCTCCCCCTCCCCCATCAAGTCCCTCTCCCTCATCAGCTTGAAGAGCAATCAGGGTTCCCTGACCTGTGAGAAGTCCAAGGACCGCCCACCTCCATCCAGGTTTAGTAAGTTGAGCATCTAAACTGCCTAGGCTCCCCCAAAGCCAGTATGTGCAGTAGGATCAAAAACCCATTGCCATTGTTCTTGAGTTCTCAGTAGTCCTCATTGTCCGCTATGTTCAGCAAGTCCGGTTTTATCCCATGCTTTTTCAGACCCAGGCCAGCTGGCCTTGGTGAATTCCCGATAGAACATCCCCATTGTCTCAGTGTGTGGGTGTACCCCTCGCGGTCCTGAGTTCCTTGCTCGTGCTCCCTCTCCTTCTGCTCCTGATTTGGACCTTGAGATTTCTGTCCGGTGCTCCAATTTGGGTCTCTGTCTCTGTCTCCTTTTATCGCCTGATGAAGGTTAATATTCAGGAGGATGCCTATATGTTTGTCTTTGGATTCACCTTCTTATTTAGCTTCTCTAGGATCGCGAATTATAAGCTCACTGTCCTTTATTTATGGCTAGAAACCAAATATGAGTGAGTACATCCCATGTTCCTCTTTTTGGGTCTGGCTTACCTCACTCAGGATAGTGTTTTTATTGTTCTTTTTTTTAAGGATTTATTTATAATTTCCTGTGTTAGAGTGTTTGCTTGGATGTGTGTATGTACACCATGTGGAAACCCGAAGAGGGCATCCGGTCCCCTGGAAGTGGAGTTACAGACAATTGTGAGCTGTTCTGGAAATCAAACCTGGGTCCTGTGGAAGAGCAACCAGTGCTCTTAACCACTGAGCCATCTCTCCAGCTCTGCTTTTTTGTCATTTTAAATAGATGGAAAATGAATTTCCTATAGGCTTACATTTTGATCCAGAGGCATTTAGAAATGGAAGCTGTGATTACATATAAAAAGTAAGTTTCATTTTTTTATATGCTGTATAAATGGTGGTGATAAATTCTGGCTGTATATGATTTATCAACATCGCTTAGAAAATACTTATTTTTTTTCTGAGAAAAATTTTATTGGCCTTTTGGATAAAATTTATTTGCCAGGAAGGATGATCCCATCATACTTCTGCTGGAACCAGCGCATGGCTTCCTCTTTGCTGATTCTGTGTTTGGCCTTGGGTCATATTTGATGTCCAGGTGAATGTGTTCTTGAATCCCAAAGCCAAAGTTCCCAGTATCTGAGAAGTTATTTTTCCTCAACTCATCCTCCCTCACCTTCAGGCCTTTCTCCAGAATTTCTTCTGCCTTGGCTCCACTGACAGTGCAGTGAACAGCAATCTTTTCATTTCTCCTGATGCCGAAGGACCTCACGGTGTACCTAGCTTTGGAAAAGACAGGTGTCTGGCCTGTGAGTTGCTCCAACACCTTGGCTGCCCGGGTCAGTTTGTCCCCGCTCTCCCCAACACAGATATTGAGGCAGAGCCTTGTGGATGCGAAGTTCCCGCATGGGGTTCTCCTTTTCACCTTGATCTTGCTGAATGGGCGGCGACGGGCGGGCGGGCGGGCGGGCGGACGAGCCCTGCGTCTGCTGTCGCACAGCCCTGCCTGTCTCAGTGCCACCAGCATCGCGGGCTCTGACCTCCTCCACGCACCGGCAAGAGCGCCCTCATGGGCCCCGCCGGCCTCGGATGGGGGTGGGTGAAAGGGAGGCAAAGCAAACTCTCGAAAATACATATTTTTTTAAAAAAATTTATAACCAATACTGAAATATTTCCTTTCAAAAGTCCAGATGGTACAGATAGCAACCACATGTCTATTGTCTACCTCCCTTTCACCCCTACCCAGAGCGAGTCTCTGTTGTGTTGGATGTGTGCCCATCATAGAAAAGCTGGGTAGGGAAAGAGGTAGATATAGCTCAGTGGTAGAACATTTGTTTGCATACAGAGCTGGAGGGGGACGCTGTGTGACACAGACATCCCCATTGGGCTCCTGTTATAGGGAGAGGTAGTCTGTTTTTGATGCTTCTAGAGTTGTGAGTGGATTTGAAATGTTTCTCTCTCTCTCTCTCTCTCTCTCTCTCTTTGCTTTTTCGAGACAGGGTTTCTCTGTAGCTTTGGGGCCTGTCCTGGAACTAGCTCTTGTAGACTAGGCTGGCCTTGAACTCCCAGAGATCTGCCTGCCTCTGCCTCCCGAGTGCGCCACCAGCGCCCAGCTGAAATGTTTCTCTTTATTTTTAATTCAGATTAAAGAAATTGTTAATATGTTTTTACGGATACCTGTGTAATGTTATTTAGACCAGATTGTTGATTATTTTTATTAATTTTTTTTACCTTAAAAATTCACATTTTATCTTTTGGCTTTATGTTAATTATTTAGAACAAGAGTAGCCTTGAAAGTGTGATCAGTTTTCATAGACTTGAAAAAAGTCCATTTCACATGTTAAAAATGTGTTATGCCTGCTTGCATGTCTGTGCTCTTATGCGTGTGCCTGGTGCCCAGAGAGCAGAAGAGGCCATTAGATCCCTGAAACTAGCTATAGACAGTTGTGAGCTGCCGCCTGGGAGCTTGGAATGGAACCTGGGTCCTCTGGAAGAACATCCAGTTCTCGTAGTCACTGCGCCATCTCTCCAGCTCCCTCATTTCAGATTTTTACCTCTTAAGACTGGAAAGTCAAAAGAAAAGTTTTTTAGTGTTTGTGGTGAGGAAGATGGAACCCAGGGTCTTGAAGCGTACTAGGCATGTACCCTACTACTACTGAACTATATTGTACCCTTAATCATAGCAGCATTCTATTTCAAATGGATAAATGCTTTGAGAATGGAAGCTATTGGAGACAAGACGAATAATCAAAGAGTTGGTATAACATTTTTGGGAAGAACATGGGTATGCCTCCTTTTGTAAGTATAAGAATATCTAATTTTAAATGACATTTACTTTTAAAATGTCCAGGTAATATTTATTTCCCACAGGAATTTAATATGCTTTTATATAACTTTGGAAAGAGCTGTGCATTTTAGTGTACAGGTTATCTGACGGTCAGCCAAGTGATAAAATAGCTAGAATGCAATAATTAAGGCAATAGAACCAGGTATGATGATGGTACATGCTCATAATCTTAGCACTCAGGATCTAGAGGCAGGAGGATGGAGCTTTCAAGGCCAGTTTGGTCCAAGTAGGGAGATACTTGAAAATAAAAATGAAACATAGATTTGCTCATACAAGTTTTGCAATCAAATTGCTTTGATTAGGTTATAGTTGCTGCACAGTGGTGGCGCACGCCTTTAATCCCAGCACTTGGGAGACAGAGACAGGTAGATCTCTGAGTTCGAGGCCAGCCTGGTCTACAAGAGCTAGTTCCAGGACAGGCTCTAAAGCTACAGAGAAAGTGTGTCTCGAAAAACCAAAAAAGAAGAAACAAAAACAAAACAAAACAAAAACCCAACAAAAAACAAACAAAAACTTGATTGAAATTATTTTTAATATTACAAAAATAACAGCTGTTAAATGGGATCCCATATAGTTTCTGTGGATAAAGCTGCAAAGATTGTGATGTGTTTAAAAAATCATCATGTTTTAAACCTTTGGTTTCTTTGGTTACTTCTCTTTACAGAGGCCATTCCCAGTAACACTGACTCCAAACATCAGTCTGTTGGATGACTTTGCTAAATAAAAGCTATACATACTTTTGTGATTTCTGCTTATTTTATTTGTTTGTTTGTTTGTTTTTTGTTTTTTGAGACAGGGTTTCTCTGTGGCTTTGGAGCCTGTCCTGGAACTAGCTCTTGTAGACCAGGCTGGCCTCAAACTCACAGAGATCCACCTGCCTCTGCCTCCTGAGTGCTGGGATTAAAGGCGTGCGCCACCACTGCCCGGCTACCGGCTGCTTATTTTAAAATAAAGTTAGGGGGGCCTGGAGAGATGACTCAGTGGTTAAGAGCATTGCCTGCTCTTCCAAAGGTCCTGAGTTCAATTCCCAGCAACCACATGGTGGCTCACAACCATCTGTAAAGAGGTCTGGCGCCCTCTTCTGGCCTTCAGGCATACAGACAGAATATTGTATACATAATAAATAAATAAATATTAAAAAATAAAATAAAGTTAGGGACTGGAAATATAATCTAGTTGGCCGAGTGTTTTGCCTTTTATGTGCAAAGGCCTAGATTCTTTTTTTTTTTTTGCTTTTTTTTTTTTTTCTTTTGGTTTTTTTTCTTTTGTTTTGTTTTTGAGATAAGGTTTTTCTGTAGCTTTGTAGCCTGTCCTGGCACTCGCTCTGTAGACCAGGCTGGCTTTAAACTCACAGAGATCCACCTGCCTCTGCCTCCTGAGTGCTGGGATTAAAGGCCTGCGCCACTACCGCCCGGCTAAAGCCCTAGATTCTTATAAACTGGGTAGAGAGTTTCCCTAGCATGCCTGAGGTCTAGTCTTAGTACCATCACCACCACCATAAACCAAAACTCCAGAAATTGTTAAAAAAGAACAAAGGAAAGAAAAAGTGCTGAAGAGGGGCTCAGCAGTTAAAAGCACCTGCTGTTCTTTCAGAAGATCAGAGTTTGGGGCCCAGAACCCATGTCAGGTGACTTGTAAGCACCTGTAACTCCCTCCCTCACAACAAAGAAATCAGCCTTAGAAAGCTAAACCAGATTTGTTCCTGGCCGGAGGTAGAAGACTGATAGAGGTTAAGGTAGTCGTCGAGTATTGGAGTGAGTGTTGGTCAGGCTGGGGCTGTACTCTAGTGCTGCATAGAGCACTTTCTAGCATGCACAAGCCCCTGGGCTTAATCCCTAGTACTCCCTCCACCCCAGGAAAGGAGGAGAAGGAAGAGGACAAAATTAGTTGTACCTTGATTAAGATGGGAGAGTTTTCGGGAGTATAAATTAATCATGCTATTGTTTTTAATGTTTTGGGCAATTTTCATTTCAGTTCATTGTCTTTAAAATGTTCTTAAAAATAAGTGCACTTGATTGTGCAGCCCAGCTTATGGTGACTGTCTGTTCCCTAAGCATCTTGTAGAATGGTGGTTTCTGAAACTTGGCTTGTGGTGGGAATATGTTATTGGGTTCCTTTAGATTTACGGGAGTCAGACTCTTTAGGGGAAGGTGCTGGAATCTTTGCTTTTAAAACAGTCCTCCGATGATTCTGAAACCCCACCTGTCCATAGGCACACAAAAAGGCCATCTATTGAAAAGGATAGAGCTACACAATTTAAATGGAAAGCCTAGTAAGATGAAAGATATGCATCTGGGAGAATAAATGAAGGGCCTTGTGTTCGTTATGGTTATCATTGTGCTGAAACACTGTGATCCAAAGCAAGGTGGGGAGGAAAGGGTTTATTAATTAGGCTTACACTTCCACACTGTGGTCCGTCACTGAAGGAAGCCAGGGCGGGAACCTGGAGGCTGGAGCTGATGCAGTGGTCATGGGGGTGCTGCTTACTGGCTTGTTCTCCATAGTGTGCTCAGCCTGCTTTCTTAGAGAGCCCAGGGGTGGCCCCATGGGCTGGGCCCATCCACAGTAGTCACTAATTAAGAAAATGCCCCACAGGCTAAACTGCTGCCTGATCTTCTGGGCACATTTTATCAGTTAAAGCTCCCATCTCTTAAATGACTGTAGCTTGTAGCAAATTAACATAAAACCAGCACAGGTCCCCTACTTAAAAATGGAAGAGTCTATCCACTGGATACTCCAGAGAGTTAGAAGGCAAGTTGTCTGGGCTTTGGGAAATTGGAGGCATCCTATTTAACTTGAATTTTCCATTTGTTTTCAAAGCAATTTTACTGGCTTGTAGTATCCCCAAGTTGCTGAATTCTGGGCAGTACTCTTTAACTTGAGAAGCAGCAAAAACAGTTTAGTTTTCTGTGTACCTATTGTGATCTGAATGTTTATGACCTTGCCAGATTCATTATCTTGGCTGACTTCCAGAAATCTACTCTTGTGGCTAGAGCTGAAGAGTTAATCTGTGCCTGAGTCTTTTTGGTTTTTGTTAGAGCCAGGGCCTGGCTTGGAGGCCTAGGCTGACCTTGATCACACTCTGTAGCCCAGGATTGACCTTGTACTCAAGAAGTCTGTGTTGTTGGCTGCTTGAGTTTTTTGAGTAACCTAAATTTTTCAGAAATTCTTTAAACCAGGGACCATATCTGCTTTCCTGTGTCTGACTTCTAGCGGGTGTGTAAGGAACATCGTGAAATCAAGTTCTAGTTGGCTCTTCTAATTGTTATCACATGTAATCCTGCTTACCGGGCTGGGGAGTTTTGTAATCATAAGTCCTTGTCAAGCTTCAGAAGGGAGAGATGAAGAAACAACAATGTATTAAGATTGTGGCAGCCACCAGGGATGGTGGCACATACCTGTAATCCCAGCCACTTGATTGGCAAAGGGAGGAGGATGACCTTTGATTTTTTGTTTGTTTTTGTTTTCTTTTTAAATAATGGTATCATACCCTTTTACAGCATTTAGTAGGGTCCTGTTTAACCAAATACTGGTGCAGTTGCTTAGTTTCTTCTGATTCTTAAGCCCCTGGTGGGCTCTGTGAAATAAAAGTTTGAAGAGGGTCTACACTAGAGAACATAAATCATACTAGAGAAATTGTGCTGGAGAATAGAATCACACCAGAGAGTGTTGTTGGAGGCCGCTTGTTGGTTCCTGGCCACCTGGCTAGCTTAGACCTGAAATAATCACACAGAAACTATATTAATTAAATCATTGCTTAGCCCATTAGCTCTAGCTTCTTATTGGCTAACTCTTACATATTAATTTAACCCATTTCTATTAATCTGTGTATCACCACGTGGCTGTAGCTTACCAGCAAAGTTTTGGTGTTGAGGGAGCTGCGGGCCTCTTCCCACAGCCCGGCTCCTGGCCACCTGGCTAGCTTATACCCCGAAATAACAACACACAAACTGTATTTATTTAAACACTGCCTGGCCCATTTCTATTAATGTGTGTAGCACCCCAAGGTGCGCTTACCAGGAAGATTCTAGCCTACGTCCATCCTGGGTCGGAGCTTCATGGCGTATGCCCCAGAGAGGAGAGCTATCGACTCTGAGCTCACTTCCTCTTCCTCCCAGCATTCTGTTCTGTTTACTCCACCCACCTATGTTCTAACCTATAAAATGGGCCAAGGCAGTTTCTTTCAATGACCTTCCTCCATCATTTTGGCATCTGTCTCCAGCATATTCCCTCCAAAGTGAATGGGTTCCAAAAAGCCAGAACAAACAGCAGGGATAAATCCTGGTCTTGCTGCCAGTAGCCCCACAGCCTGCCCCAGCCATACAACTATCACCCACATTCAGAGGGCCTAGTTTAATCCTATGATGGTTCTCTTGCTGTCAGGCTGGAGTTGGAAGGCTTACATTAGCTCAGGTAAGCTGTTTCAGTGGGTGTCCCCATTATGGTCTTGACTTCTTTGCTCATATTCTCACTTCTTCCTCTCTTCAACTGGACTTTGGGGGCTCAGCTCAAACACGGAGAACAAGGAAAGAGTTTTCTTGATTGTGGGAGCCCTTATGGGGCTAGCAAGAAACGTAGCACTAGAGAAATTCCCAGGAATCCACAAGGATGACCCCAGCTAAGACCCTAAGGAATAGTGGAGAGGGTGCCTGAACTGACCTTGCCCTGTAGTCAGATTGGTGACTATTTTCAAATGTCATCATAGAACCTGCATCCAGCAACTGATGGAAGCAGATGCATTGAATCCAGTGGTGTTTTTGAATCCATAGAGGTCTAGGCAGTTATTTAGGTTGCTGCTAAAAACAATTCAGGAAAGAAATGAGAACTCTAGAAAGGACTGTACAGGAGGGAGTAAAGAAGAGCAAGTAGAAGTGATATCATATTTATCATTTAATAGGCACAGTTGCCAGAGCTTAGTGACCAGAAGGATTGGTGATGGTAGTAATGATGACCTTGAGATTTAATCTTAATTTATTTTTGTTTTTTTCTAGTTTTTTAAGAGAGGGTTATACTATGTAGCCCTGACTGTGTTGGAACTCATTCTGTAGACCAGGCTGGCCTTGAACTCATATCTGCCTCTACCTCCTGAGTGCTGGGATTAAAAGTGTGGGCTACCACCAGCTGCTTATTTTTAATTTTAAACGGGGAAAAAGCATGTATTTAATATATATATATGTATATATATATATATAATGCTTTGAAATATGTATTATAGTGTGTCTAAATGGAAGTAACTAACTTGTTCATTATTTCATATTTTCCCTTTATTTAAATGTAATCTAAAAATACTGAACTGATAGAAGCAGATAGGAGAATGGTAGCAACCAGTGTCTGGGATTTGGATTGAGGAAGGTTATCAGTCAAATAATACAAAATTTTAGGAAGATACAGTTGGAAAGATCTATTGCATAGCATAGTGATTGTAGTTAATATTGATCTATTATATTTTGGGAGTGAATTTCAAATGAGCTCACTTTTTCTGGTGCGGTTGTCACTATTCCTGAGACACGCTGTAGAGAAAGAAAGGCAGGTGTGTGTGATAAAATGATGAGTTAGATGTTTTTCAGAGATGTAATGTATTGAATATAGATTGGTATCAATTTGTCTAGCTTTTGCCTGGTGTCTTTTTTAATTTTTTAGTTGAAGGCTTTAGAACTTTTATCTTTGGGAAATTAAGATAAAATCTTGAAACTTGACCTCTTAGAATATATGCTTAAGTTTTGACATCTTCTGAATTTCAGAAATGCATTTACTTTTCAGAAAGGACAGTAAGCTTTTCTGAGTGGGAATGTCTGAGGTTATCGGCCTGCTTACCTTGTAGTACTTTGTATGTAGCATGGACAAAAGATTTAAGATTGCTTTTGTATTTCAGGTAATTCAGAGATGTGTGGGGCCAGCCAGCCTGAGCCTGCTCACCTTCAGAGTCTATGCAGCACCAAAAAAGGACTCACCTCACAAAAATTACACAAAGGTTGATGAGGTAATGTGCTGATACTGTCTGGTACATAATTAACATCAGATTTAGTTAGGAGAATTTTTGTAAATTATGTATCAAGATGATAAAAGGTTTGTAGTTTGTTCTACTCTTTGAGGTACTGGATATTAACATATACCCTTAGCATACTTAGACAATATTTGAAAGGAAGACATACATTTCCTGAGAGTTTGTTTTCTCTGTGGAAAACTTCTGAACTCTGATTTTTCCACAGATGATAGTTGAATGTTGTTAGGAATAGCTCATAGATAGATTTAGTTTTTAGTGGAGAGCTTACTCTATCCCAGATTGTAAGCAAAGCTCACTTTTCCGTTTTCTTAGTAAGTACTTATTGTTTTATTGACTTTTTTTCCTACAATATATTCTACTCACTGTTTTCCCTCCCCCAACTCCTCCTTCCCACCCATCCAACTCTACACTGCTCTTTCTTGAGAAGACAGGTAGGCAAACAAAAAAATCCAAGCAAACTATAATTAAAAACAGCAAAGAAAAACCATTCTCTCTCCATTAAAAACAAAATCAGAAGCCATAATATACAAGCAAAAGTAAAAAACCAAAAAATGACCAAATGAAACAATATGGGACAAAAGTCTATAAAAATATCATTGAATTTATTTTGTGTTGGTCATCCACTGCAAGGCATGGGACCTGCCCTTAAGTGTGTTTAATCCTCAGTGAGACTCCATTGGAGAGAACTAATTTTTTCTTTGCAAGACGTAGTCAGTTGGAGATAGCTTCTTGGTTAGGGATGGGGCCTGTGTCTACTTCCTTCTCTCAGCTTGAATCTGTGCAGGCCCCATGTGTAATGGATTATTAAAAATGCTGCAGGTTCCCAAGCGGCAGCGGCAGGCAGCAGGCCATGTGGTGGCAGGCAGGGGGCAGCTGGTCCCGAGATGAGATCTCAGGCAGGGACTGCGTGCGTACAAGACCACGTGGCAGATCTCCGAAGGTGGCTGGTCCCTGGCAGCGGGAAAGAGACAGATGGATAGGCACGCCATTGGATATTTATTTAGTGGTTATGGAAAGGAGGGGAGAAAGGGAGAAGAGCAGAAAGAGGGGGAGAGAGAGAGAGAGAAAGAGAAGAGAGAAGGGAGAGATGGAAGCTGCCTCTCTGAGAGAGATCTCAGGTTGGAAGCTGAAGATGAGCCTGTCTCAGCTGATGGGGGAGGGAGTGGGCGTGGCTTGTGGCTTAAAGAGACAGAACAATCATTACACTATGCATGCTGAGTTCATGTGTGCTTCAGCCATACAGTGTCTAAAAGACACTGTTTCTTGGAATCCTCCATCCCCTCTGGCTCTTACAGCTCTCATCTTCTGTATGCTTCCCAGAGCCCTGAGAGGAGGGGTTTGGAGAAGACATCCTATTTGGACTCAGGGTTCCAAAATCTTTCCCTCTCTGCACATTGTCCAGGTGGGGCTCTGGATGACTCACCTTTCAGAGGGGCCTGCCTGAGTCTGGACTGCTTATCAAGCTAAGGAAACTTTTCACATTTTTCTTTCAAAAGATTTAAATGCCTGGGTTCTTCCTGGTTCCTAGCAAGATTAGAGATGCTTAAATAAATATTTGTATATAATAGATCAATGAACTAAGACATCTTCTCTCCGTTATTTATATTCTTTTTTTTTGTCTGTACCTCATAGAAATTATTTGGATTTTTTTAAATTTTATTCAATTTCTGTTACCTTGTAATAAAATGTTGTACAGAAGTCAGTAGTGGCCTGGCAAGGTTTCCTGAATGGTGTTTATGTGAAGCTTGTTAGCGGCCCTTTTCCTTTCCTCTCCTCTCAGGCTTTAGAACTAGTAGTGCCTACTGAGAAGACTCTTCTAGGTAGGCAATGGATTTGCTCACCTGCTTTGATCAGTAGCATTCTGATATTTGATCCAGGTAGCCAGTTTTTCTTCAATTCCTCTCAGCTTTTTTCTTAACAAAACAAAACAAAACTCAACGGCTGGTAATATGACTGAGTTATAATAAAAACATTTGCTGCCAAGCTGGATGACTTAGTTCGATCCCTGAGACCCACACGGTAGGAGAAACCTGACTCAGAAAGTTGTCTTCAGGCTGCCACAGCGCACCCTGACTTCCAGAAAGCTGTTTCAGGGTTCTACACATGTGCCGTGACCTGTGCCCTCCCCGAAATAAACCTCCGTTCACTCTTTAGAGCAGTAGGATGTTTTCCACTTGAAGTTTGAGGTAAAATACCAGTTACCACTCTGTAAAGTGGATCGAGGGCACTGGAGGTGCTTGCCTTGCGTGCCTGAGGCCCTAGGTTCATTAATTACCCCACACTACCAAAACAAAACTATAGATAGAGTAGATAGGGAGAAGACAGGGCCCTTTGTAGTCCTGCCTTCTTGTCCTTATCCTTACCGAGGGAACAAGGTACAAAGATCATCTGAAGTAAAGTTAGAGGTCGCCTACAACCCTGAATGTAACCGTAATTTATAAGTTATTAGTGATGCTAACCTATAAAATTGATCATGTTGCATGATCTCATAGCATATACTTTTTTGTTTTTAATATGTGTAGCTTTCACTCTACTCAGTTCCTGAGGGTCAATCTAAATATGTGGAGGAGCCAAGGACTCAACTTGAAGAAAACTTCTCGCAACTCCGACATCATTGTGAGCCATATACAAGTTGGTGTCAGGTATAGCTGCTTAACAGTTAATAGTGAAAAGTCTATATTGGGTGTATGTTTTAATTTTTAGTTTCATTATTTACGAATTAATTTCTATTTATTTATTTGTTTATTTGAGGTTCTTAGAATCTCACTCTGTAGGGTTGGCCTGGAATTTACTGCATTGTCCTCAGACTGGCTGGTGATCTTCCTGCCTCACTGACCAGCATAGGTGCTAGAATTACAGATATAAGCTATCATGCCCAGCCCTGAGTGCATGTTTTTAGAAAAAGGTATAATAGTGAGTCCTAAGTTAAGAGTGTCTAACTTCTAAGTGTTCTTCAGTTCTAACCAGAGAGCAGATACAATGAAACCCGGCATCCTGGTGGCAGCAGGAGGAATTTCCCTCTCACCAGAAGGGTTGTGGCACCTTGACTGCAGAGCAGAGGGCAAACAATTACCTTGTTGGTTTGTAGTATAAAGTAAAAACATGGGACATTAATTGAAAGAAATGAAAATAACGTAAAAATGTTGTAATGATGGCCTGGTGAGATGACTCAGTTACTGAGTGAGGACCTGACTTCAGGCCCCAGTTCAGCTAGGTGTGATGGCATATACTTACAATCTCAGTGATAGGGTAATAGTTTGGTAGATTCCTGGAGCTCACTGGCCAGCCAGCCTAGCCTAATCAGCAAGACTCAGATCCCAGTGAGAGGTTCCATCTTAATAAAACAAGGTAGATGGCTCTGGAGGAGAGAAACCCACGGCTGACTTTGTGTGGCTTTCTCACAATATGTGCACACACATGTGTGAATGAATACCTGTATCCAAACTTGCACTCACACACAGGTGTCACAAACCTGTATACACACCACATACTTGTACACACTTATCATGTACATACATCCAGAAAATTGGGATTTTTATGTCCCTCTAGAAATTCTACAAATCCCTATAGGCTGAGCATCCCTAATCCAAGATTATTTTGGATTTGAATTTTCACACTAGGGATGCTCAATCTATAAATCCAAAAAACTTAAGAAGCCAAAAATTCTTGAAACCTAACAGACATTTGTTCCCATATATTTCAGATAAGGCCTACTCATACCGGCATGAGTACCCAAGTGATGGTGGCGCACACCTTTAATCCCAGCACTCTGGAGGCAGAGGCAGGCAGGTCTCTGTGAGGTCTGAGGCTTGTGTGGTCTATATAATTCTAGGACAGCCAGGGCGACACAGAGAGATCCTGTCTCAAAAACAAACAAGCAAGGAAAAACCAACCAAGCAAACAGAAAATGCTAGGCATGACTATAGAGTGTCTGAGTGCTGTAATAGAAGGGAGATATCATAATAAGGTAGAATTATATGTTTGCGTACTGAACGGTTCACTCCAGTGAACAGACTACTCTAAGTACAGATTGGCTCTGTCCTTGCTCATGTTTTAGGTTCCAGGCATTTGTTGTTCCAGGAAGTGAATATAATCTGATTTTAAAACACTGAAACCAAAGTTTATAATCTATAGACAGCTTTTGTAGGCTTTGATACATATTTGCTCTACGTGATCTTGGTTTTGAAAAGGAAGGAAAAACGAATAAACTAATGCATATGAGTATAAGATGATCCAGATTTATTTTAATTGAGATCTGAAAATTCAATTTTCATCTAGAACTTTCTGTAAAAATTTAAATTTCATTAATTATGCTGTTGGAGGACAAAAAGCTCAGGAGCTCCATCACCGATGCTGCACACACACCTTACCGCTGAGCTAGTCCCCAGCCTAGTTCTGTAATGAAAAAGCCCAGGAGCTCCATCACCGATGCTGCACACACACCTTACCGCTGAGCTAGTCCCCAGCCTAGTTCTGTAATGAAAGCAATTTGTCAGCTGGCTGTGGTGGCACATGCCTGTGACCCCAACACTAAAGATGCTGAAGCAGGATGGTTGCTGCAAGGTTGAAGCCTGCCTGGGCTATGTAAGGAGACCCTGTCTTAGGAAGAAAGGACTTTGTTTGTTTGCCTTTCAACCTGAGGGTTTTTTTTTAGTACTTTTTTTCTGTGATACTCAGTGCAACAAAATATCTGTCGACATCATATGCTAGTTATCAACATGCTTATTTTAGTACTGATAAATGGGAAAAATTCCTTGTAATTAGGATGGCTTTATTAGGTACATTGATTTCTTCATGAAGAGAAATATTTCTAATTC
Organism: Microtus ochrogaster; assembly: GCF_000317375.1. Taxonomy (NCBI): domain Eukaryota; kingdom Metazoa; phylum Chordata; class Mammalia; order Rodentia; family Cricetidae; genus Microtus; species Microtus ochrogaster. Next base: position 306,692 of record NW_004949229.1, on the reverse strand, counting down.
CTGGCCTTTTAAAAAAAATTTTAGATCAGAAAATTTCTTGTTCTTTCTTGAAAATGGCAAAATGATTAGTCCAGCAAAAGAAATAGACTGCTCTTCTAGACTTTGATGTGTAGTTTTTCTGTTTTAAAAAGATTTATTTATTATTTGTGTGTGTATGTGTGCATATTATGTGCACCTGTGAGAGTGTCTGCACACATGGAGGCCAGAAGAGAGCATCAGATTGCTCAGAGCTGGAGTTACAGGTGTTTTTGGGATAGCTGACTTGTTATGTGGGTGCTGGGATCTGAACTCCAGACTTCATGCCTGTACCACAAGTGTTCTTAACAACTGAGCCATATCTCTAGCCCTCTGTTTTTTCTTCTTATAGATGGAAAAAGGTATAGTCAATACTTTAAAAATAGTTGATTTTTTTTATTGTTTTTATTGAGTTATATATTTTTCTTCGCTTCCCTCCCTTCCTCTCCCCATCTCTTCTACCCTCTTCCATGGTCTTCATGCTCCCAATTTACTTAGGAGATCTTGTCTAAAAAATAGTTGATTTCTAATGAAGTGATGTTAGTTCTTTACATCCTCCTCCACACTCAACATTTGGGACTGCACTTACAGATAGCTGTGAGCCACTGTGCAGGCCCTGGCAATCAAACCCATTGCTCCAGCCTATATTTAATCCATTTTATTATTTACACTTTTATTTTGTTTGGGGGTGGGGACTTATATATTTGTTTGCTGGCCAGAGCTAGTAAAAAACTCAGTTCCTTACTCATGCTAGGTAAGTACTTTGCCACTGAGGTATGTCTCTAGCTCCTCAAAACCATTGTATTGTTAGGAGAATGATGATAAGTTTGTTTACTTTAGGATTGGGATGTCTTTTTAAAATTGAGTTATCAACTCATTGGTCTCAGTAAAGCTGCCCATTCCTGCTTCAAAGAAGCATTTTCCAAATGTAGGCTCTAAAAGTATTGCAAATCATAAAATAGACTTAATTTGAAAGATGGTCCTACTGCACGTGCTGGCTTTGGGGGGGCCTGGGCAGTTGGGATGCTCAACTTACTAAACCTGGATGGAGGTGGGCGGTCCTTGGACTTCCCACAGGTCAGGGAACCCTGATGGCTCTTTGAGGGAGAGGGACTTGATCGGGGTAGGGGGAGGGAAATGGGAGGCGGTGGCGGGGAGGAGGCAGAAATTCTCAATAAATAAATAAATTTAAAAAATAAAAAAAAAGAAAGATGGTGTTAATAACCTAATGGGGAAATGATCACCTCTGATTACCAAGAATATCAATTTTGTCTTATTTTAGGATTTTTAAAAAGATTTATTTATTATGTATACAATGTTCTGCCTGCATGTGTCCCTGCAGGCCAGAAGTTGGCACCAAATCTTATTAGAGATGGTTGTAAGCCACCATCTGGTTGCTGGGAATTGAACTCAGGACCTCTGGTAGAGCAATCAGTGCTCTTAACTGCTGAGCCATCTTTCCAGCTCCCTATTTTAGGATTTTTTGGTCATTTTTAAATGTGTGTGTCTGTGTCTACATGTGTGGCTATGTGCACCTGCCTTCAGGTGCCTGTGAGGAACAGAGGCATTGCATCCTCCTGGAGCTTGAATTACGTAGTTGTCAGCCACTTGACATGGCTGTTGGGAATTGAACTCTTGTCCTCTGCAAAACAAGTGTGTTCTCTTAGCCATTGAGCTATCTCTCTAGCCACTCAGTTTTCTGTCTTCTTATTTCCTTCAGTCTCAGGAGTGAGAAGAGAAGGTTGTCAAACCATTTTACTTCAAGTCTTTGCTTCCCATGACAGTAGTAAAGCATGCTGATGACCAGGCTACTAGTGAAAGGGAAATTACAGAAGAGAAAATAAAGCAATAAAACTGAAAGGGTATCCCTTAGTTTAAAAACTTAATAGCTGGAGGTGTAGCTCAATGGTAGTGTATATGCTTAGCCTGCTGGAGGCCCCAGATTTATTCCTCGTACTGAACAGTGTTAATAATGGTAATTTATTCAGTAAAGACAAGTCTATTTATTCTGCTGCTTTCCAATTGACAAACCCTATTCATTCTATTTCTTTTTATCTTCTTAGGAAATATACTCCCACACTAAACCCAAGGTGGAACGCTTCGTCCAGTGGGGAATAGGTATGCTGAGTTTTAATTAGGCATAATCAGTTACTTCATCCTGTTGAAGTACTGAACTGGGTTTTCGTGAATAGGTGCTGGAGACCATAGAGTCATTGAAATTGTATGGAGAATTTAGAGCTGTGTAGATGTTTTCTGAAGACAATCTATGTTTGAATCTGGTTTCATAGTAGTAGTTCATGAATCTCTAAACCGTTATTAGGATTGTTGGGTTAGCAAGTACTTGTGCCCTGAATTAAAAAAAAAATGTTCAGGGCTTGAGATGTAGTTCAGTAGCAGAATATTTTCTTAGCATCTGTGAAGTCCAGTGCTAAAAAAAAATTGCAATGCAATAGAACGTGCTTACTCCTCACGAGATTTTCTGAATCATGGTAATTCATTAGTTGTCATTAATAAATGTTGCATAGGCCAGGCGTGGTGGCGCACGCCTTTAATCCCAGTACTCAGGAGGCAGAGGCAGGTGGAACTCTGCCATTTCAAGGGAGCCTATTCTATATAGTGAGCTCTAGAGCAGACAGAACTATGTATAGAGATCCTGTTCCCCTCCCCCCAAAAAAAACAGAAGGCAAAAAACAAAGACAAACTTTCAAAAGACGGTGTACAAATCTAGATGCAGGAAGGAATTGAGCTTCTATTCTCTTTAGGGCATCTCAGCATATTAGGGTCTTGCTTTCCCAGGGGTTTGCTCTCATGGTGGAATAAGACCGAGGAATTACTCTTACTGATAACCTGTTATTTCCCACTGATCAATGGCAGCTGGCATTATTTGAGATAATTGTTTTTCACCTCCTGAACACAGAGTTACTACAAAGACTCTTAGGAAGAAGCATTCCATTATGCCAAGACAGTGAGTCCATTTTCCAGCAGTCACAGCTAAGGCACGTAGCCAGAAGAAGCTAGGCTTTGGCTTCAGGTGCAGACTTAAAACATGCCTAAGCAATCCACCGCAAGGGAACATATGTTCCGTGTGGGGAGAATATACTCACATGAATGCTGAAATACAAGGTACCCGAGGATGAGATAGCGAGGATGGTACGGAGAAAAACATCTGATGGTACTTCAGAGGAGGCAGGGTCTGTGCCAGTGAGCTTAGGATGAGCTTTCCAGAGGAGACAGTGCCTAAGCAGGCTCTAATTCGCTGTGAGACTGGCTCCATAGAGAGGAGAGGAGACATCATGCAAATCCAAGTCTGAAGACGTACTTAGGCATGGCAAATAAGGTCTTTGTTGTCTTATTTATTACATGAGTAGGCCTACTGCTGTGTTTATTATTATTCAGTTATTAAATTCTGTCACCACCAAGAGTGGCTATTTATTTCCAGCATCAGCTTTGTTCTGATTTGCTTTTTATTGCTGTGACAAAACACCATGACCAAAGCAAGCTGGAGAGGAAAGGGTTTATTCCAGCGTAGAGTTTATATTACAGCCCATTATGGAGGAAGTCAGGACAGGAACTGAAGCAGAGACCATGGAGGAATGCTACTTACTGGCTTGTTCCCCATGGCTTGCCCAGCCTGCTTTTCTTTTCTTTTTCTTTTTCACACTAATGGAATTTTTTCTTGAAAATAGATTTTTTTTTCACGTAATATATCCTGATTACAGTTTCCCCTCTTCTCCCAGTTCCTCCCCACATCTCTTCCCATCTGTATCCACTTCCTTTCTGTCTAATTAGAAAACAAAAAGGCTTCTGAGAGATATTAAAATATAATATAATAAGATAAAACGAAAACTAACACACTGGAATTTGACAAAACAAGCAGAAGGAAAAGTGCCCAAAAGAAGGCACAAGAATCAGAGACTCACTTGTTTGCACACTTAGGAATCCCATAAAACCGCTAAACTGGAAGCCATAATATATGCACAAAACACCTGGTGCAGACCCGTGCGGGCCCTGTGCATACTGCTTCCATCTCTGTGGGTCCATGTGAGCTTTGCTCATGCTGACTTAGAGAACCTTGTTTCCTTGATGTCCTCCATCCTCTCTGGCTTTTATACTCATTATGCCTCCCTCCTCTTCTGTGGGGTTCTCTGAGCCTTAAGAGGAGGGATTTGATAGCGACTTCCCGTTTAGGACTGTGTGTTCCAAGGTTTCTCATTCAGTTTGCTTTCTTATAGCACCCAGGGCCACTTTCCCATGGGTTGCTCCACCCCCAATGAGATGGGCCCTCCCACATGATCAGCCATCAATCAAGAAAATGCCCTATAGACTTGCCTACAAGCCATTCTGATTGAGTTATTTCTCAATTGAGGTTTCTCTTGCCAGATGACCCTTGCTTGTATCAAGTTGACAAGAACCTAGCCAGTACAAAATTTCCTTAATTATCCAAATATATTGTTCTTGAGTTCAAATAACGAGTTCAGATGCCAAAGGATGCTTGCTTTTCTGAGTTGAATGTGTTTGGTTCCCGAAAGAATGTGCTGCAATGAAGCATATTGGCACAGTTGGCCCTGATGGTGTGTATTCATAATCGCATCACTCAGAAGGTGAAGCAGGATTGTCAGTTCCAGGCCTGTTTGGGATACAAAGCAAGTTTAAATTCAGTGTGTGCCACATAGCAAGACTGTCTTTAAAATGTATGGTCTGGGCTTGCTAAAACACACCTCTAATTCGGAGGTGAGGTTGGATGACCATGCATCATGAGTTCAAGGCCACTCCATACTAAATGAAACCAGACTTAAATAAAAAAACAGATGTTGGTTAGCAGAAAGTAAAGGGTGTGTGGTTGGGAAACATTGGGTACTATATATTCTCATGACTTTTGTTTTTGGTTTTAATGAGTAATTTATGGAGTTATTTCCTAATCTGATTCTATTGTAGACAACTATGAATATCTCCAAAACGCACCTCCTGGATTTTTCCCAAGACTTGGTGTTATCGGTTTTGCTGGTTTTGTTGGACTCCTTTTTGCTAGAGGTAGGTGCAGTTTATGTAGGTTTATTCCCCCCTCAGTTTATATGGGATATATGTTAGGTTCTTTATATTAATAGTTTTCTGATTAGTTGGTTCCTGAATGTGGACTTCTTAACATATAATTCATTTCCTTGTTCATTTCATTTGATTTTAAACATATGTAGAAATTGTATACTCTTGGTAAGAAAAATAAATTAGGTATACTTAATAAGCACATCTGCCAGTTCAAATACCTGTTGCTCTTTGGTACAGAAAGAGTAAACAAAGTATTTCAGGCCTGACAGACTGTAAATGTTTCAGCTGTTGCAGCCAGGCTGTTAATCACATCACAGCAAGTAGACAGTGATTTGGCAGTTTATTAACAGGTATCACACCTTCAGTTAGTGATGATATAAAAACTTTAAAAATGCTTAAAATGAAAGAACCTAGTAAGTATCCCCGAATATTACTGTAGGGGTTGGGACATCTAGCTCTGGCAGAATGCTTGCCTGGCATGCTTGAGGCCCTAGGCTCTATCTCAAGCACAGGAAATACCACTGTGTTCTACTGCTCTATCACAAAATGGTAATAAAAGGCTTCTCTATGAAGAGATTATTTTTTATGATCGATGTGAAATTTTACTAGTTGTAAAATAAATGTTTATGGCATAAAATGCAGATATTAGGAAAATTTCAGTTAGAAGCCTGGTGTGATAGTTCACACCTATAATTCCAGCATTCAGGAGGCTGAGGCAAGATTGCCTTACGACCAATCTGGGCTACATAGTGAGTTCCAGGCCAGCCTGGCCTACAGAGTGAGATTCTCTCTCAAACAAACACAACAAACAAAAATTCAAAATAGAAATATCCCAGGAAAGAGCTCTAATCTGACCACCATAAAAGAGAGAGAGGCCTAGTTTTCCAGCGGTTGCTCTAATTTGAGACTGCTTCCCTCTGTGCATCAGGTGTATCTTAGAGTCAGGACGGTGAGCACCGCACTGGTGCCCCCTTGGTTCACCCAAGGAGAAAAGTCCTGCGCATTTTCCTGACTCATCCTCTTCCAGTTTGTGTCCATTTCGTTGTTAGGTTTCTCCAAACCTCGTATCCTGCTGATTGTTGTATGTAGTGCACTTTCCCCCTAGTTCTATATTGGCCTGTAACCTGGCCTGAGACTAACACACGGTTGTCATGGACTTTTCATGCTCAGTATGGAGCCCTGTTTTCTGGGCTTCTATGTCACCTTCTCCTTGGTGTATTCAGCCATGTTGTTGAAGTACGTGCCTAAGTTGCTTTAAAATAATTGCATGTGAAAGGCAAACTTTTAACACCTTATATGTCTGTTCCTCATGCTGACAGTTTGGATAGCTTGGAGTTTTTTCCATTCAAACTAGCATCTGGCATGGCAGATGGCAGAGTGGATAGCCAGTCTGGATACTTGTTGCTTCTCCTTTTTTTTTTTTAAATCTTGGAAAATTTGAGGCTTTCCACTGCTCTGAATTTCTGTGGCATGGTGACTCCACACAGATACTTTCAGCCTTTGGTGGTGTGCCTTCTTTAGTTCGAGTGATCCGTATCTGCTTTTTCTTTGAGGATTTGCTTTCTTTTTCCTCCCTGAATGTTTTTAATTAATAGTTGAGTTCTTTCTAAATGCCCATAATATGTCTTAAGTTTTCTTGTTTTTTTTTCCCAGTTTTTATTTTCCTTTGGTCATTTCCATGAGGTCTTGTTCTCTGGATGTTTGTTTTTATGTTGAACTTTGTTTTCTGGTAGTGTAGTAGCTTCTTCTGTTGATTTCATGACACCTAACAGGTTTAGCTTTCTTTGTGAAGTTTTGTTTCCTGTTGGGTCATTTTTGTTTTCTTCTTGCTTGTCTTGGTCTTTCTCTTTTATGTTGCAGGCTCTCCTCCAATGTCTGCTGATCCCTGATTGTCCAGTCATGTTTCTGAATGAGGCAGTTGAAATGCTAGTAAGAATTCTATGTATAGATTTGTCTTGCTGGTAGGCAGGTTCTGTGTTAGGGTAAGCTGGATGGAGTTGGCTTTGTATGGAGAAGGTCTTTATACTTAAGCACTAACATCGGTATGTGTGTGTGTGTGCAGTATTGGTTCTCAGCATAAAATTCATGATTTTTTTTTTTTAGTGAGACTTTGCCTGTTTTTAAAATTGCCTGTCATGATACCCAGGAGCAAGTTTGCACTGGGATGACATGGAGGGAAAGGCCAGGACTTGTATTTGTCTTCCTGTCTTGCTTCCTGGTTGCCCACTCTATTGCCCATAGTCATTCCCATCCGTATCTGTGGAAGATATGCTCTCTCCTTTGCCATGGATCCCTTCTTCAAGACAGTACCAGCTGGTCTTTCATTTCCATTCATACTTTTTTAAATTGG
>NW_004949229.1:293219-299184 GCF_000317375.1 Microtus ochrogaster | reverse complement strand
TGTGTGTGTGTGTGTGTGTGTGTGTGTGTGTGTGTGTGTGTGTGTGTGTGTGGTCAACCTGGGACCTCATGCATGCCAGACAAGTTCTCTGCCAACTGTGCTATATTTGTAGAAGTTAATACCTTTTTGTGGTTTGTGGTCCTGGAAATGAAACCAAGGACTTTCCTTAGGCTAAGCATGTAATCTACCACTGTTCTCCATCCCCATCCTGGATGATTTAGCTGCCAGTGCCCCCTCTACACATTTTTTTCTTCTTTACAGGACTGTGTTTTATTTTTTTACTGCTGCTTTAGTGAAATCTCAGGAAGGAGAAGAAAGGAATAATTGTCTTTCGTGTTTAAATAGGAAGATGATCAGTTTGTTTTAAAAAAAATCAAACCCTAGAAGCAAAAGTTCTGTTTTTTTTTTTTTTCCGGTTTCCTTAGAAATGATGTTCTCAAGTTGGGTGTGCAGGTAGTCTTAACACTGTAATGTGATCTCCACACCTGTGATCCTACCATATAGAAGGCAGAGGCAGAAATATCACAAGTTTAAGACTAGTCTGTGCTACATAGTGAGACTGTCTCAAAAAGCAAAATGAATCCAGAAAAGCAAGGCAGCACAAACAAACAAAACCTGGAAAAAAGGCAGAGCAGTACATACCTGTAGGCCAACTTAGACTACATTGCCTTAATAGTTTTTTTTTTTTGATTATTTTTGAGACAGGGTTTCTCTATGCAGCTCTGGTTGTCCTGGAACTCACTCTGTAGATCAGGCTGGCCTCAAACTCAAGAGATCCACCTACCTCTGCCTTCCAAGTGCTGGGATTAAAGGTGTGTATCTGCCACCACCACCTGACACCTTAATAATTAATAAATGGTGACTCTAAAAATACTTGTTGAGTGAAGGAAGTCAGTCACAAACAATCACACTTTATATGACTCTGTGTATATGAAATTGCCAGAGGAGGCAAATCATAGAGATAGAAAATAGGTTTCTCTCCTGCCCTGCGGTGGTAGCTCATGCCTTTAATCCCAGCACTTGAGAGGCAGAGACAGGCAAGTCTCTGTGAGTTCAAGGCCAGCCTGGTTTATAAGAGGTGGTTTCAGGACAGGTTCCAAGGTACAGAGAAACCCTACCTCAAACAAACAAACAAACAAACAAACAAACAAAAAACAACAACAAAAAAAAGAAAATAGGTTTCTCTCAGCCTTAGGTGGTTGTTGGTAGGGATGGGGGATGTTGCTGGCTGGCTGGCTTCTGCCAGCTCCCTTCCTCTCCCTCCCTCCCTCCCTCCCTCCCTCCCTCTCTCTCCCTTCCTCTCCCTCTTTCCTCCTTTTCTTCGTACCTTTCATTGTTTCTTGGTGCTGGGAATTTCAGGGCTTTGTGCATGCTAAGCATGTGTTTTACCATCAAAGGTGGAGGTTTCTTTTGAGAATATCAGAGTGGATTTTGATGATGGTTACATAGCTTTGTGAATATACTAAATCAATATAGTTTGTACTTTAAATTGGTGAAATTTATAATTATGTCACAAAGCCGTAAAGAAGTAGTGATTCATTTTGTTGTATGTACAATTAAGTAACATTTCAACTTATGGTCAGAGATATCTTGTTTGGCATTAAAAGTATAATGTAGATTGTGCATCAAATCAACTGATAGTGTACCACTTTTTAATCGATCAGGTTCAAAACTAAAGAAGCTGGTGTACCCTCCTTTTTTCATGGGATTAGGTGCCTCTGTCTATTACCCACAACAAGCCATCACCTTTGCCCAGGTAAGTGAGACCCAGGAAGCAAGGATGCTCTTCATTCCTGCTTCTGTGTGCCTGGGAGCTCCACTGGTTTAGTTTATTTTGCAGTTCTTATTGCACCAAACCGAGGATTATTAAGTGCCAACTTAAAATTTGTTTCTCCTCACTATTTTCCTCCGTATCAGCCTTCCTTCCAGTAATGTCAATCTTCAGAGAATGTATCCTAATTTGAATAGTAATCCAAGAAAATTTAAGATACCATTTGTATACTTATGCAGAAGTCTAAAGACTCAGTGTCTCAGTCTGATACTTACAGGCCACTTTCAGCCTGCCCTTCCTGGCATTGTCAGCACCGGCTGCGCTCTGGCCTCCATGCTCTTCCCTGGTATTGCTGCCCTACTCACTTTCCCTATGGCAACATGAGGTGCACTATTTGGGGTTTTCAATTATTTGACTGTCTTTTTTCTTATCCTTCAGGCCTCAGTTTGATGATATCATATCAAATAGATAATAGTTGACTGAAAACTTGGGTTCTCCAAGCATGGCCTTAGGATGAGTAACATCAGCATCTCCTGGGGACTTGTCAGAGATGCAGATTCTCAGGTCTCATCCCAGACTAATTGAACCCAGCAGTATAAGGGTGTGCATTAGCTATTTCCGTTTTTAGCAGGGCTTCCAGGCGATTCACATGCCAAGATATTTGAGAAGCACTGATTTACACAGACAAGCTTTAGGTGCTGGTTTGGAATCAGTGGTACTGTAAACACATAATTCATGGAAGACAGGCTTTAGATTTTGAGGTCCCTAACAGGTTAGGGACATAGGGACCCACTGGCCAGAACTTCCATATCTCATGGAAATGCTGTCCTAGGAAGAGACAGCGGGTATAGTCCTCAGAATCAGGCCAGCTTGACACTAGGCCCTTGGATCCCTAATGACAGACGTTCCAGTTCCCAGACAGGGCTGCAGTTGTAGTTGGGAATCTAGAAATTGATGGGTTTCATTCTGGAAGTAGAAAGTTAATGTTCCTGTCCCTGCTCTTGCTCCAACTCAGGAAGAAGGAATAATGTCTGCCTTGCCGAGATAAAAGATAAAAACTAGACATCATTTAGTCTCTTACAGTTTCAGAAGTAGCTGGTAGGCAGGGGCTCGCTGCTGGTCGTGAAGCAGCTGTGGTTGTCCTCGGAGAGAGGCACTTATTTTACAGCCTTCTGCGCCTCAGCATTTGTTGCAGAACATTTTCTGTATTCACCCCCAAGGGAGTAGGATGTGATGAAGAGGATCAGAACGCAGCTAGCGGTGGTGGTGGAGCAGTGAGGATATCCTCAGTGTCCCACTGCCACTGAGCTATACTCCTAAACAGTGCAGGCGATAAACTTTGTGCTGCATGTCATTTCCTCTTTTAATTTTACTATTAAAAATCATGTCCCGTATATTTTACTACAAGAAAACCAAGCCAGAAGAGCAGCAACTTTGAAAGAGATTCTCTGATCTTATATCATGTTGTTTAGTTTCTTTCTTTTTTTTTTTACAGTTTCAGTTTTCTTTTTGAGAAACCTCAAACTTGGACAGACCACTTAGCCACTTATATCCTGCTCTGTTCTGTAGTTTGTAGCTAAAAATAACATCCCACAGATTGGGGCAGGGGAAGCAGTAGCTCAGTGGTAGAGCACTTGTCCAGCATATGTAAGATTCCATGCCCAAACCACAAAAAAAGAAAGAAAATACCCTCATATCGATGGCAAATATTATTTTCCTTTCGGAAATGTGAAACACCAAAAACAGCAGTGTCATATATGGTAAATGCTCCCCATATCTAACAAGGGTCCAGATTGTTAGCATATCATACATTTTAAGAGCAGTACATTCAGCTGAGGAATGTGACATGCAGAAATCAGCATGTTAACAGAGCCTCTCTTTTGGGACTTTAGACAGGTCACTTGGCCTTTGAGTGTGTCCTTACGGTCTTCCTGTCCTTACTGTTCTGTAAGATAGGGGTAACTCATGTGAAAGTGTTTTATAAAATAGCACTATGCAAAGATTAATTACAAAAATCAAGAAGAGAATTTTAAGTGGTGGCATACACGTTTAATTCCGAGCACTCGGGAGGCAGAGGCAAGCAGCTCTCTGAGTTCAAGGTCAGCCTGGTCTACAATGTGAGTTCCAGGATAGTCAGGACTGTTACACAGAGAAACCATGTCTCCTCTAAAACCAAAAAAGAAAAAAGTGTTAGGGCTAGATAGATGGCCCCAGGGTAGAGAGCTGTCACTGCTCATCCAGAGGAAGTGCTTGATTCCCAGCACCCATGTGAGGCAACTCACAGCCAGTCTAAGGGATCTGAGGCTCTCTTTTGGTCTCCAAGTGTAGCTGCGTACGCTTGACAGGCACACATATGCCTGTGTGCACTTGAGCATGCACACCAAATATAAACAGTTTGAAGTATTATCATGGAGTGGATCAATCAGCATTCTTTGTTATAAGTAGAACCAATGAATAAATTATTAGAAACATTGTTTGAAGACCCAATACTTGGAAAAAATTTTCAGGAGAGTTGGCTCAGTGGTTAAGAGCACTTGTTCTTTTTGCAGAGGACCCAGGTTTCCTAGTGTCCTCATGGCAGCTCACAACTGTTTGTAGTTCCTGTCCCAGATGCTCTGATGCCCTCTTCTGACCTCCTCTAACCTCCACAGGCACCAGGCACATGTGTGGTATGCTACATACATGCAAGGAAAACACTGAAGCACACACAAATTCTAGTAATTCAAGTCAGCTAGCCAAAGATAGGCAAAAACATTTTAAAGTCATGACCTCTCTCATGCTCAGGCCTCATCAGATGTTGGAAGGATGATTATGGATCATGCTACCTACAAAATCCCTATATTAATCAAAAGACTTTATCATGACTGTGCCTGGGAAAATTGGACATATCTTTATTGGGATCACATATTTTACATCTAAGTCATTAAAATTAGTGATTTTTTTCACTTTACCTTGACTTGGTTGATTGTACCATACCAGACTGGGTACTAGATGGGTTAGGTAATTGCTTCTTCTGTATGAGTTTAGGAATTCCCCATCTTGTCAGTAGTCTCATACGTTTAGTTTAGAAGATATACCTTTTGGGAGCTAGGATGTAGGTATCAGTAACATGTATAATGCTCCAGGTTTGATCATTAGCACCAGTAATAAAAGATGTATACTTATAATTTATAGCAAGTCATTTTAAGAGATAACTAAATGTAACCAGACTATTTCTTCTTGCCTTTTTTCCTTAACTTTGGTTTTGCATTTTATTTTTATCTTTTACTTGTTTCTGTTTTATAATGTTTTGCCTTTGAGACAGGATTTCACTGTGGTGTGCAGGCTGGCCTTGAATTTGCACTAATCTGCCTGTCTCAGCCTCCTGGGTGCTGAGATTATAGGTGTGAGCCACCATACTGAGATAGGAGTGTCTTTTCTTCTTCTGTTGTGGTATTAGAGAATGAAGCGGGGATGTTTCTTGGGCATATGCTCTACCATTGAACTGTATCCCCGGCATGTTATGCAGGTCTAATGGACGTGTCTCAAGACTTCTTGTGTAGCTACACACACACACACACACAAAGTAGTCAAATGCAGGCCTAAAGAAATTCTCTTGTTTATCATTCACAAATGAAATGTTCACCAGCCTTTTCTATTTGTGTCTCAGGTCAGCGGGGAGAAGTTGTATGACTGGGGATTACAAGGGTACATAATTGCAGAAGATTTGTGGAAGCAACATTTTCAGAAGGTGAGAGATTTCATTGTTTTCCCTTTGGTTTAAATATGTGATTCTTCTAAAGTTTTGTAAAATACTTAAACGATCTTATTCCTTTAATTACTGCTTTTGTTGGCTTTTAGTCTCCTACTCAGATTTTCAAGTGTTCATTTCGGGAGAGTAGTAGAATGTCTGAGTATTTGGTTATTATCAATAGGTCAAAAATAGTGACTAAAATGCATTCCAATGTAGCCTAGACTGTAATTTCTATTCTGTTCTATATGTAGTTTCTTCAGAGTGTAGCATATTGTATAAAGGTTGTACCATAAATGGATTCAAGGCCAGTGAGATCGCTCAATGGGTAGAGGTGCTACCTGCCAGATGACCTGGGTTTGGTCCTGGGAACCCCACATGGTGGAAGGAGAAAACTCATGCCCACAAGTCCACTCACTCACACACATGTAAATAAATGTGATTAAAAATACTTGGGGCTTACA
>NW_004949229.1:287786-292466 GCF_000317375.1 Microtus ochrogaster | reverse complement strand
TAAAATAAAAAAAATAAAATAAATGCTGCCTCCTGGTAGATGGCTTTAGTGAAAACAAAAAAAAAACAAAAAAAAAATACTTGGGGTTGGAGAGATGGCTCCGCAGTTAAGAGCACTGGCTGTTCTTCTAGAGGCCCTGGGTTAGATTTCTATCACCCATATAGTGGGTTTACAACTGTCTGTCACTCCATTCCTGGGGAATCTGCCTCTTCTGGCCTCCAAAGGCACCAGGCACATACATGGTGCGTATGCATATGTGCAAACAAAACATCTACACATATAAAGTAATTAAGTAATGTAAAAAGGCCTTGGGTTTGTCAGATGGTGGTCGCACTGTTAGTCCCAGCACTCTGGAGCAGAGGCAGGCAAATCGCTGTGAATTTGAGGTCAACTCTGCAAAACGAGTTCCAGGACAGCAGGGCTGTTACACAGAGAAACCCTGTCTTTGAAAAAAAAAGCCCTGGATTCAAGTGGAATATATTATACTCTCAAGAAACAAAAATGCAGAATTGAGACATATACCTTCCCTGGTTTTACACTTAATCATAAGCTCTGTTCTTGTCTAGTATTATTATTTGTTCATCTCCCATCTGAGGCTCCAGTGTGTTGGGGAATAGTCTTAGGCCACACATTCTCTGTGCCATCTGGTGGATGAGTAGCAGAGAAAGGAAGCCATCATAAGGATGTGCCACTTTTCACGTCTCCTAGTGGCCTGTAGAAATGGTCTCTTTTTGTGATAAAGACTTAGTACAGAATGAGGTGTAGTGCCTCTTGTGTGTGCAGAGACCCAGCTAAAGGCAAACTGGGTTCTTGTGTTAACAGACTTTCTGTAGATAGATCAAAGAAAGTTCATTTTGGCTCCAATTATTTCAAAAGAAAATACTCAAATAAAATATATAAATAGAAGGTAACAGGGACAAATATGATCAAAGTAAATTAAAAACATGCATGAAAATGTCATAGTGAAGCCCATTATTTTGTACCATTAATATACACCCATCAAAATGTCTTTAAATAAATTCATCAGAGTGTGGCTTAGAAGCAAAAAGGGAAAAGTAAACTGTGAGCTTAGCATGCACAAGGTCCCAGCACCACAAGCACACTTACATATATATGTGTAAATATCAGGATTTAGGAGTAGCACTCCAGAGTAAGTTATAAGCTCTCCTCATTGTATACATAAATATCCTTTCAGTGCAATCTTAAGACTGAGTTTATTTATTTTATATGTATAAATGTTTTGCTTGCATGTATGTCTATATCTCACGTGTGTGTGGTCAGAAGAGGGTGTTGGATTCCTGGACCTTCAGTTACAAATGGTTGAGTCACTGTGTGGGTGCTGTGAATTGAATATAGGTTCACTGCAAGAACAAGCGCTCTAACCACTGAGAAATCTCTCCAGCCCTAAGATTGATTTTTCTTTTTTCTTTTTTTGGTTTTTTTGAGACAGGGTTTCTCTGTGGTTTTGGAGCCTGTCCTGGAACTAGCTCTTGTAGACCAGGCTGGTCTCGAACTCACAGAGATCCGCCTGCCTCTGCCTCCCGAGTGCTGGGATTAAAGGCGTGCGCCACCACCGCCCGGCAAGATTGATTTTTCTACTGGTGGTTTATAATGAGTTAGTCCCTTTTAAGCCCATTTAAACAAGCTCTTTTATTAAGGGCTGGGGATATAGTTTGTTGGTAGAGGGCTTACCTTGCATGTGCAAGACCCCAGGTTCAGTCCCCAGTACCACTCAGTACAACAAC
The DNA here is from genome assembly GCF_000317375.1 of Microtus ochrogaster. Lineage (NCBI taxonomy): Eukaryota > Metazoa > Chordata > Mammalia > Rodentia > Cricetidae > Microtus > Microtus ochrogaster. Next base: position 290,721 of record NW_004949229.1, on the reverse strand, counting down.
AGAAAGTATCACTGCCTGGGGGGGCAGCCTCCAGTAGTATACAAAGACTTTCTATCTGAGGGGGTTAGGGAAAAATACTCTCACACACTCTCTTAATAGTTTCCTTCTTTATTCTCTATTCTTCTGTATACTTATTTTCCTACAGCTTATATACCCAACAAAATCTTTCAAGCAATATAAAAATTGCAATGTGGTTACATTCTGTTTTTCAAGTGAATGATTATAATGAGTATGAGTAAAAGCATGTTTTTCCCTTTCCTTACATTATTAAAAACAAAGCCACCCTGGTAACCCACATACATTTACATCTAAGTAACTTGTTATGGATTAACCTAACATGAGCAAGCAGAGAACATTTTTTTCTCAGCCAACTCTCTTGTTGGCAGACTGCATATTACAGTTACAAAGAATCAATCATTTTATTGTTTATCTTGATGGGTAATCTTATAATCTTAAAGGGGTCACAAATCTAAACCTTTATGCATAAAAAACAGTCATCCATCTGTACTTTAAATCTTTAGGGCACATACTCAAGAGTTTCTTATTTCAGAAAAGTGAGGGCAAGAATGGGTACAATGAGTTAATCATCACCCTTGATCACCAACCAAACCTAGCAAGAAAAGTGTGTTAGCTAGCAACAATTGGGCTGCTTTGTATTTTTTTTTTCTGCTTTGTATTTTTGACCCTAACCTGTAGTAAGGAGCAGCGGGCCGCTTCCTGCCATCCAGATCCAGGCCGTCTGGCGCTATAGCTTATGCCCCGAAATAACAACACACAAATTGTATTCTTTTAAACACTGCCTGGCCCATTAGTTTCAGCCTCTTATTTTCTAATTCTCACATCTTGATTAACCCATTTCTAATAATCTGTGCAGCACCATGAGGTAGTAGCTTACCAGGAAGACCTTAACCTGCATCCATCTCGGAGAGGCATGGTGACTGCCTGACTCGGCTTCTTTCTCCCAGCATTCTGTTCTGTCTACTCCACCTATCTAATTTTCTGTCCTATCAAAGGCCAAGGCAGTTTCTTTATTAACCATTAAAAGTAACAATAGACAAGTGACCCTCCTCCATCACTAACCTAATGAATCCATAACTCGGTTATGTATCCTAGTGAACTTTAGATTATTTTCGGAGGTTTTTCCATCTTTTTTTTGAGACAGGGTTTCTCTGTAGCTTTGGAGCCTGTCCTGGAACCAGCTCTTGTAGACCAGGCTGTTTTCGAACTCACAGAGATCCGCCTGCCTCTGCCTCCCGAGTGCTGGGATTAAAGGTGCTACCACGGCCCAGCAGGTTTTTCATCTTTAAGCTATTATCCAAGTATCTGATCTAACCTGAAGTTATTTTAAAGCTTTGTTTCAGCTAATGATGCACCCTCCCAAAGGAGCCAGGGCTCCTCCCAATGGCTGTCCTCAACAAGAGAGAATAAAATTGATGTTGACTATGTTCGATGTTTACTGCAAGTTTCCAGTGAAAAGTAGTAGGAAGTCATGTTAGCTCAAGGTTTGATAGGTGTAGACTTCAGACAGTATTCGATAATGAAGTACCCTTTTCTCTCATGACATATTGTGATCCCCCCATAGTACCTGGTTGGGTTTCATGGTTTTCAGAGTTCTTTGAATTTCTTTTAAACCATAGGTACATTTTAATTTACTACTTAATCAAATGCTAATTCAAACCCAGTAGAAGGACATCATGGTTCAAAGCTCTTTGCAGTTGGAAAGCAGGAAAAAATGGTTTAACCTTTAGTTGATTACCTTTTTATAGGGGTACTGCCTTTCTTCTCTTTCTTTTCTTTTTCTTTAAACTTAAAAAAATATCAATTCTTATCTTATGTGCATTGGTGTTTTGCCTGCACATACCTCTTTGTGAAGGTACTGAATCCCCTGGAACTGGAGTTACAGACAGTTGTGAGCTCTTATGTGAGTGCTGGGAATTGGGAATTGAGCCCAGGTCTTCTGGAAGCACACCCAGTTCTTTCAACCACTGAGCCATCTCTCCAGCCCCCTTATTTTTATTTCCATGTGTTTGTTTTTTTATTGTGCATATTAATCATATGGTGAAGAGTTAAGCTTCATTTATTTGTTTTTTAATTGAGAGCAAAGAGTTAAGCTATGTTGGAACAGAAATCTTTGGGGGCCTTGAAGCTGAGTGTATTCTCTTCACTGGATGTCAAAACAATAACATATATATCAGCTCACAATATAGTTAAGGGGATGAAGCATACAACTGAAAATCCAAACAAGCAGAAGCACTCAAGAAAGGCACAGACAAGGCTTTCTGAAGGGACCCTGGGGTAGGTGGGCACTTCATAAAGGGAGACTTGTTTGGAAGTTAGTTTTCCTTTTTTTCCCTTGTTTTTTTGAGGTAGGGTTTCTTTGTGTAGCTCTACCTGGAACTTACTCTGTAGATCAGGCTGGCCTCAAACTCAAAGGTTGGTCTGCTTCGTCTTCCAGGTGCTGGGATTAAAGGTGTGTGGCACCACTGCTCTCAAGTCAAGTGTATTACCAGTCTCAATTAGTATCTTCTAATTTGGAATTTTTTGTATTGTAGTGATGTAGTACATATTTTTAGTTGTGTCCAGTCAAAGAAATTAATGGACATTATGGTTAAAGCAGGAACCTAAAGTCTTAAATGCAGGCTGGGAGAAAACCTAGTAAAGTGCTTGCCTTGCAAGCATGAGGACCTGAGTCTGAACCCTAGAGCCCAATAAGAAGAGTTAATGCATGCTGGCACATGCTTATAATCCCAACCCTGTGGAGGTAGAGGGAGGCGGATCCCAGGGTCTCTCTAGACAACTGCCCTAGCCTAACAGGAGAGCTCCAGGCCAGTGAGGCCCCTTCTTCAAAACGAGCAGGTGGCGCCTGATGACATCTGACATTGTGCTCTCTCTTACACACACACACACACACACACACACACACACACACACACAC